>NC_083470.1:2387500-2417500 GCF_030014155.1 Tachysurus vachellii
GAGACAGACAAACCTGAATTCTTAAAGGTATTAGATGGAACTTTACAACTTTTGAAACAAAAGACATCACAAATAACTTTAACAAAGTGTTCACAACTTTACAAAACAAAAAAAAAATCAGTTTCTTTTCTATTCTGTGATTTTGGAATAATACGAGTGAAAAAATACAACAGTACGATTTCAGCTTCAGAGTGTGAAACAAAGCCCTGGTGTAGAAAGCAATATGGAGGACTTGTGTGTGTTGTGCCACACTTGCCCAGCAAACTAGGTCAAAGTCCAGCTACTTTATGAGCTGTTAGGACAAGAGTGACAGCACAGAGGGGAAAGAAGGAGGGAGCGAGCGAGGGAGGGAGGGAGCGAGGGGAAAGAGGAAGTGAACGGTGTAGCTGTTCCCAGCTTTTGTGCCCCCGGGCAGGGTGAGGGGCACGAGGTTGGGGTCAGTGGCTGGGTGGTCAGAGAGGAACGAAGTGTGTGTATGTGTGCGTGTGTGAGTGTGTGATTGTTTAGCTCGTGGGAATAATCACAGAGCTCCAATCTCATGTTTCTCTCCCTGTTCATCTATCTCCTCTCCCATCAGCTCTCTCTCACTCAGACATTTGGTTGTTTTTACTTAACACAAACTGATTTTGTTCCAGTTCGCACTTTATGAGCTCTCCGGAGAACACTCGTCTGAGGGAATTTTTATTATTCTTATTTCTATTTTTTAAAAAAACAAAAATCCCAGGGTTTGACACGTCTGAATATACGGCAGCCTAAAATGCTGAGTCGTTCAGTGAGTTAAAGAATGCAGCCTCATAAACTGGATGTTCCAGCTCGCCCCAAGGCCTCTTAACACCACTGATCTCATCCAGCACTCCAGGCAGTTGGCAGTGTGTGTCCTGCCAGCACCATCTTGGATCAGAGAGAAACTTTTCTCTTGTCTTACACTTGTCTTAAACACACTTTATGCAAAAACACATTACCAGAAGTTAGTCTTAGTCTTAGTCTTGTGCCAAATGTCCTTGTTAGTTTTAGTCATATTTAGTCATTCACATATCTTTTTTTGTTAGTCATGTTTTAGTCGACTAAAAGTCTCGTCATTTTAGTCTAGTTTTAGTCAAAAGAAAACTCAAGGTATCTTAGTCAAGTTTTAGTCGACTTAAAGTCTTTTAATTTTAGTCTAATTTTAGTCAAAAAATTGTAGTCTTTTTTAAAATAACACATTATTACTGAGATTATTACTGATAAACATTTCAGTAAAAAAAGTGTTTCACATATGTTTCACTCGAACTTGACCGCACATCACATTTTTTACTTTATTGATACTGCTTTTAATCGTAATGCAAAGACCGGTCATCGGGACATAAGCTGTCATGTACAATAAAAGAGCCTGTGCAGCGACAGGAAATATAATTTAACACAAAAAGCCGCCTAGACCAGGGGTGGACTTGCGCTTTCTACACACACACTAAACAGCGCGAAGCCGTGAACTTGTTGTGAATATTTTAAAGGCGTAACAGCTGATGAAAAAGCAGAGACAATTGTAGATGAAAATAAAGAGAGATTTTATCTTAGTTTTTATTTTATACAAAACATTTTCGTCATGTCTTTTTTCGTCAACAATAATGCATGTTAATTTAGTCTTAGTCAGCGTTTTTGGACAGCGGTGCAGTCTCGTCATCGTCTCGTCTTAGTCATGAAAAAAAGGTTGTTGACGAACATATTTCGTCTCGTCTCGTCTGACGAAATTAACACTACCAGAAGTAATGCATTAAACAATGGCGCGTATGTGAAAAGGTTTGTCATCTATAATACAATTAACATTAAACTTCCTAACTATGGATTTGATTTTCCTTCTGTTACAATGCTTAGAAAAAAAGGTTTGGCGGTATGTAGAACCCTAAACAGTGTGTTTCCTACATCAGACAGGGCCCCAAATACAACTGAAGCGGTTTTTAATTAAAATTAAGGATGGGATTATGTAGTGGTTTCGTTGTTGTTAACCAATTTTAAGTCATATAGTAAACGTACAGTATATCAACAATATAATTCATAGCAAAAGTGTAAACAGATGAATTTTGTTATCTAGCTGTTCGACATGACAAAATACACTGCGGATTGTAATTCTAACTAAAATAAGATGTCAAGTCATCAAAAAAAATTTGTTGTCTTATTTGTTGTGGCTAAATAATTACGCACATTTACGCAGAACAGATTTTGATCGGTCATAAAATTCTGGAATTCCTGAAATGCTTCTTCTTATAAACAGATCAGTGTACATAAAATTCTAAGGTTTTATATGCATGTATGCTGAGGCAATGCCAGGCCTGGGAATACCTGATAAAACATAAGGGTTGACTCTTAACAAAAGGTCTGATTTTATTAATGTTTACTAATTTAACACACTATTATTTTTTAATGGAAATGCAAATGGTTCATAGTAAATGATTAGAAATTGTTCTATATATTTATATTTTAATTTTGTTTGATTTTTTTTATGATCAATGCGTGACACTAACTCATATATTTCAATATACATCTTCATAACTTATTGCAATTTAAGCTTTCACTCGGTTGTCCTAATCACCAATTCGACTCTTTGGATCAGTGAGTCGACTCTATAAGCCTTACAAAGATAAAAAAATTATTTAAATAGCCGACTCGTTCGCAAACGACACTTTTTTTAACGTCGCGATTTTCACCGTCGCATAGATGACTGCAGTAAGTAAGGTGTTAAAATTGCTTATTGTTAATTTTTCAAGCTTTAAATGTCGAACTTAACTGCAACATTCATTATTTTATGGAAATGATGAAATAAGTAACATTTACCATTTTGCTAGCTTGAGTTTAATTCTGTTAGGTTAGCGTGTACCAGTTAGCTATTTAGATTTAGCCCCCTCGCGTCTCTTAGCAGCCGAGTGGATGGAAAGTCATTCTTTTTCGCACTGTAACAATCAAGAAATGAACAACTTCATTTTAACAACGTAACAGTAAATAGTTTATTTTTATGCTATATAATTTGACTAGCACATAAGTTCATGTCGTGAGTAACGATCATTTCGCGCTCTTTCCGTGTACCTTAAAGAAAATGGCGGATTGTTTACAGACGAAACAAAATGAAGAGATTCTCCTGCTTTATGTTTATTTGTAATACTTACATAATTTTAGTATTTAAGTTGAAAAATAATATTGAACATTTAAATGTGTGTTCTTGTAAATTACTTTAAATGTTACTTGGGTTAGCTACAAAAACGGATCTTATACTTTTATTGACGGGATAATTTAGGGGTATATTTTATACAATTCTGATGAATTCTTGAATCTGATTGGTCAGATTTTAATTTGTTTTCTCTAACCACAGCTTTGACAGTAGTTCAATAATTCACACAATAGGTATTAAATGAATGCTCTCTCTCTAATATGTAATCACTGTTTAATAGCCACTAATAACTAAGTCACTTGCTTCACAAGTTTTGATGTTTTTGTATCGTTAATTTAAAAGAGAGAAAAAAGAGAGAATAAAAGAGAGTTTATAAGTAACGTCATAATTGCAACGAATAATGCAGTAAGTTATTTAAATAATTCTGTTTACTATTAAAAGCACATTTTTGTTTTAACAAAACATCGCAAGTTATCACAACGTTTGTGATGTCACAAAATACATTTCAACAAAATGTTAAAATTCATTATCGCAATTAAAAAGATGACTGATTCTTCAAACCAATTACATATAACCTGATTTTTTTTGCCTTGCTTGCTATTACCTACAACTGGCAAAGAGTCTTATGGGTAGATCAGATCAGATTGAATATTAGCTTTTAAAATGTGCACCAAATATTTTTGGGCATGGCTAGAAAATCATAGAAATCTTTTTTTTTTTTTTAACTTTTATATTATGCAAACAGACAATTGCAAAATACAAATACAAAAACCAACAAAAAACAAAACGTGTGTGTGTGTGTGTGTGTGTGTGTGTGTGTGTGTAACTGTAAGTGTAACTGGGTGTGGGAGTGGAGATATATGAATAAAGGAGCATGTAGGGGAGTACAACAGACATAACAAGAGTTTAAAAAAACATATATATATAAATCAAAGAAGAATAATATATATATATATATATATATATATATATATATATATATATATATATATATATATATATATATATATATATATATATTTAATTAAATAATAATAATTATAATGACAATAATATTGATAAAAATAAAGATAATAATAGTATCACACAAAACAAAAAAAAATAAAATAAATTTAACAAAAAAACTGGAAAAAGGGGTATGAGGAAGGTGACAATATCAACAGTAATAGCTATATTAATAATAATAATAATAATAATAATAATAATAATAATAATAATAATAATAATAATAATAATAATAATAATAATAATAATAATAAAACCATAGAAATCTTAAAACAGTTCAATTTTCAGTAAATATTTTTGTGTTTCAGACGAAGCCAGTCTCTCGAACAAGATGGCAGTTCTGTACGTCAGGCCTGACTGATTTGATTGGCTGTGGCGGTGCGGGAAGCATCCCACCTCGAATCAGCAGGAAGAGCTGTCAGCAGTTTGACGGGTGCTGTAACACACACACACACACACACACACACTCTCTCTCTCTCTCTCTCTTTCTTTCTTTCTCTCTCTCTCGACACCCAAACCCAGCTGTGAGAGGTAGAATACATATAGCTTATTGTATTCTTATCCTTGGCTTTTCTCCACTTTCTCTGTCTGTCAATCTTTTCGATGGGTCTGACCCTCTCCAGCGCTCTTCCTCACACACTTTACTGTACTTGCGTTCTAAAAACAAATCCACGCGGCACGTTCCGAGTTAGCAGCATTTATTTCAATAACAGTGATACAATCCATTTGCACTCAGGAATCCTGCTCTAATGCGCCGGCAGAAAGCTGGAATGCTGCGGGAAAACAAACTGGAGTGCAAGAAAATAGACAAAGAGGGATAATGGGAAAGGGAGAGAGAGAGAGAGAGAGAGAGAGAGAGAGAGAGAGAGAGAGAGAGAGATGGCATTTAAACATTTGTTTCTGATGGAGATGGATAGCAGTGACTGAATTAGTAATGTATGCTGTTTTCCATCATCTCCATCATCAGCACACTTTGAGAGAGAGGGAGAGAAAGAGAGAGAGGGATGAAAGTGTTGACATTGCTGTTTGTACCCTGGCATCGATTACTCCATCTTTCCATTCCTCTACACAGGTCCTCTATCTTTCCGTGAAGTTTTGAAAGGATCTGGGTTAATAAAACATTTTAACAGAAAAATTTTAAATTCTTTAAAAGCAGAACTAGGTAGTGTGGTAATGTTACAGTCCTCTGTGTGTGTGTGTGCGTGTGTGTGTGTGTATGTGTGTGTATGTGTTTGTGCGTGTGCGTGTGTGTATGTGTGTGTTTGTGTGTGTGCATGTGTGTGTGTGCGTGTGTATGTGTGTGTGCGTGCATGTGTGTGTGTGCGTGTGTGTGTGCGTGTGTGTATGTGTGTTTGTGTGTGTGTGCGCGTGTGTGTGTGTGTGTGCGTGTGTGTGCGTGTGTGTGTGTGCGTGTGTGTGTGTGTGCGTGTGTGTGCGTGTGTGTGTGCGTGTGTGTGTGTGTATGTGTGTGTACTGTATGTGTGTGTGCGTGCATGTGTGTGTGTGCGTGTGTGTGTGTGTATGTGTGTGTTTGTGTGTGTGTGCGTGTGTGTGTGTGTGTGCGTGTGTGTGCGTGTGTGTTTGTGTGTGTGTGCGTGTGTGTGTGTGCGTGTGTGTGTGTGCGTGTGTGTGTGTGTGTGTGTGTGTATGTGTGTGTACTGTATGTGTGTGTGCGTGCATGTGTGTGTGCGTGTGTGTGTGTATGTGTGTGTTTGTGTGTGTGTGCGTGTGTGTGTGTGCGTGTGTGTTTGTGTGTGTGTGCGTGTGTGTGTGCATGTGTGTTTGTGTGTGTGTATGTGTGCGTGTGTACGTGTGTGTGTATTAGTTTGTTTTTGTGTGAAAGCAATGGGCTGCAAATAAGAACGATAATAAAGTGATAATATAATTGAACAATAATGATATAATAAGACACTTAGATTTGTACCTATATTGGAATATGATCAGTGAAGGTACTGTTGTGGATTCCCGGGGAGGCTTGTAGCGCTCGAGCCTTGAAGGCTGTTAACGTCACCTCGAACTGCAAAATTGGCTATGTGCGTGAGAGGACTCGGGAGTTCACCGTGAGCCGCCTCAATGCCGGAATCATAAGTAATTGGACACGTGGAAGGTGAGAGAATTTATTTTTATTCGGGTTAAAGAACACTGTTGAATTCATTAGTGTTGAATAGTGAATATTGTTGGTTGTCTCTGTGTAGAAAGTGCTGTAAAGACAGGATTTAGACCTGGATCTGTCGACAGGTCAGTGACCTGGATAGGCACCTAGTGCAAGGCCTGAGAATAAAAAGTAAAGCACGGCACTAATCTGGGATTAGGTGCTAAAGGTGTCTTGTTTGCGAGGTTTTAAGAAAACCCGCCACTAAGAGCTGACGAGCTCGGCGTAGACTCTCCGGAGAGCAAAGCAGGTTAGGGGAAAAGAGAAAAGGCCAAAACAAAAGATAAGACACACGTGCAGTGTGCAGGCTTTCTGGTGCAGAGACTGTCAACATTAAACTAAGATAGTCATGGGCAACAGTATATCTAGGAGCTAGAGATAATTATGGTCCTGATTCTGTGTCACAATTGTTGTGGTGGGTGACGGAGTGTGGCTTCCCAGACGGCGGCAGTTTTAGCTTAAAGCAGTTAGATTGGCTGAAAGGTAACCTAACCCACATGGAAAGGGATAATGTCATGAAGAAGAAGAAGAACAGGGTAGAAATAAATTGGACAGCTTTTCGCATGTGGAAGTTAGAGGCTGAAAAAAGGTTTCAAAAAGCACAATGTACTCCAAAGAGATTATCTATACAACATGTACAGAATACACAACGTACAATAAGAAGCTCACCAAGTCTCCAGTGTCTTAAGTCTTTTTCAGATGATCCTGACCTGGATGGACCGCCTCCTCGACCACATCTGGCAGCGGCTGCGTCATGTCGACAGGTGTGCACGGATCAGGAGACAGCTTGTGTGGAGCCGAAGGAGAGTCCACCCTCCCCACCGATCGCGGATCGTACACGCCAGAAAGACAAGCAAAAGGAGACTACTGATCTTGAACCTGTCGAAGAAGAGGCTTCGGTCCCAGAGGTTAAAGAGCAAATTCAGAGTGTGATTACAATGCCCATGGTGGAAGTTGCGGGGCCGGATGGAGACCCCATGTTAGTACACCGTCCGTGGACACTAAGGGACATTGAGCATGCTCATGAGCACCTCCCTGACCCGAGGGAAGTAGGGGGGAAAAGTTTGGTGTGGAGTTGGAACGTTTTTGCAAAGAATTCCGTCCCACCTCGCTTGAACTGAGACACCTGCTGGGAAGAAAACTAGCAGCTGATAAAACGTAACATTTTAACAACTGCAATACAAGTTATTCTCTGTTATAGCAGCCGTAAACAGTCTTTCCCTCAATTCCCTGTTGGGGTAAAGTCTAGATTAATACCTAGTTTAACCCTAAAAACCAAACAATGCTGCCGTTGTATTTAAGTTTTAACGACAAGCTGTATTGTGTTCAGGGGGGCACGGTGGCTTAGTGGTTGGCACGTTTGCCTCACACCTCCAGGGTTGGGGGTTCGATTCCCGCCTTCGCCTTGTGTGTGTGGAGTTTGCATGGCCCCCCCGTGCCTCGGGGGTTTCCTCCGGGTACTCCGGTTTCCTCCCCGGGTCCAAAGACATGCATGGTTGAATGAATGAATGAATGTATTGTGTTCATGTTTCTAGGTTAAAGATAAATCCTTAAGGTAAATGTAATCTCTCTGTTTTTTAGATCACTTTAACTTATTAACCAAAAAGTTTTAAATGAAATATTATTCTTTGTTATTCCTTTAAAATAGCAGCCTTTAAAATGGTACATTTTGTCCATACAGAGTCTATAACACTAGTACTACTAATAATGTGCATGTTTGCCTGGTTGGGCTTAAATAAAGTTTCTTCTAATCAAAGCAAACACATCATGCTTTATATCCGTTTGCCCGAGCGATCCAGAAGGATGATACAGTTACAGAAGTTATAGGGATCAATATTGACTTTTTAGAGCAAAATGTTTATGTGCCCATAAAAAAAGGCTGCTTTAGTCGAGGGCAGAGTCTAACTGTGTGTGTGTGTGTGTGTGTGTGTGTGTGTGTGTGTGTGTGTGTGTGAGGCAGTAAAGACAATGTCAGTGTCAGACACACAGGATAATGTGGTTATTGCTGCTCGTCACACTGATAGCCAGAACACATTAAATCCCGTTTAAAGGCCAGGTTTTGCTGACAGTCCGGGTTCAGGGACATTTCACACACACACACACACACACACACACACACACACACACACACACACACACACACACACACACACACACACACACACAGGTGTTAGAGGGTACATAGGGATGTTGATACCATACATATAGGTTGTAAGAGAGATAAAGCCTTAAATGGAGAGAAATAAAGAGGGGGTAGTGGAAGGGGGGGAGGGGCGGTTGGTGAGCAGGTTGAAGGTATTTACTGCTGCTCAGACGGTGGCAGTAAAAAGCTCTAACAGGAGAACAAGAGTTAATTTTTAATTTAAGATCAGCTACAGGGATGCACACTGTCTAGTGATTAAGGATGACATACTCTCTCTCTCTCTTAGGATTTTTTATCCTAATGTAAATTTGTAATTATCGGTGGATGTAATTTATTACTTAACCTGTAATATTATCTTTAAGGCACCTTCCTGGAGTCCAAACAAAGCTTGTGTGTGTATACTCTGTGTGTGTGTATACTGTGTGTGTGTGTGTGTGTACATATTTGCAGTATAGCATTTTTACCGGACTTTTTATTGATTAATTCATCTTAGCTGTGCAGAAATTTATACAGTATTCAATATTCCTTACCCAGCAAAAGAAAACTTACAAACTACAGAATGCTGGATCAGATATCTAAGAGTACACAAAACATCAGATCCTTTTTATATATAGATGTGATCTACATAAAGAGTCTTGACTGCTATGTCTTTGCTTAGGAAGTTTTATATCTATATTTACAGTGTAATTGATTTTTTTAAACATTCCTATTTTTTTGATTGATTTTTTACAGAAAACAATTTGCTGTGTACCGATCGGAAAAAGTCAGTTACGTGCTGTTACTCCATCTGTGGTATTAAGCATCTATTCATTCGTCCGTCTGTAATCAGGGGCACAGTGGATCCGCTCTGTATCTGGATCCTCTGTTGTGGTTTATCCAATCACATGCATCAGACCAGAGACAGGGCGAGAGACATTAACTCCAAGACAGGAGAGTTTTCACAGACTTTCATTGATGTTTTATTTTATTTATGTTGTCTGGCTTGATCAGAGTTGATTCTAGGGACCGTGGAGGTTCTAGCCAGGAAACTGCAAAGAGGCCGTCCTGGTTGCCTTTATTACAATACAATGAGCCAATTATAGGATAACTGTCTGAAAGAGTTAGCATTATATTCTGCATGCTAGCTGTAAGTAGGCAGGCATCAGACATCCTAATGAGATAAAACATCATTACATCAGGTAGGATACAAACAGTAAAGCTTTCATATATATTCATTTATGTAATGAACATTATTGCAGTCCAGTCCAAACGCAGCTCATAGCACAGATGCTAACATACACAACAGTACAAATAAATCTGCACATAACACTTCGGTTATGTTAGAGAGACAGGGCTCCCTTAAGGAGGTTCCTCATATAACATTGTCACAGGTTTTGGTGGAGTTCTGCACTTTCAGGGCGACCCCCTCTTGCACAGTTGCCCGCCTCGCCTGTCCTGTAGCTACACCTCTGGGTCTGATTAGAAAACTGAGTCTGTGGTGCGAGTCAGACGTTTTCACCGTTAAAACAAAATCTAAATCTAATCACTTTAAATTGTTTTATTTATCGATAAAAAACTAGCCATTAAAAGGTAACTATTAGTTGCTCCTTTGTACCTTTTATTAAAAAAAGGAATTTTACATTTACAGCAGTCACTCTTATCCAGAGTGACTTACATTTTTTTTTATTTCAGTTTACACACCTGAGCAATTGAGGGTTAAGGGCCTTGGTTAATGGGCTCTGCAGTGGCAACTTGGTGGACCTGGGATTCAAACCAATGACCTTCCAATCAGTAGTCAAACACCTTAACTACTGAGCTACCACATCCCCTTACACAGCCGGACCTTTACAAAAGCTTTAGTTTTATAGCACTGATATACCGTACATGGATGATGTGCATAAATAATCTGAATGAACTCTGAGGTGTAGCTTGTGGAGTTGGATTTCTTATCTGGACATAATAACACACAGCACAGTGTACAACTCAGCACAATAACACACAGCACAACACAGCACAACAACACACAGCACAGTGTACAACACAGCACAATAACACACAGCACAACACAGCACAGTGTACAACACAGCACAATAACACACAGCACAACACAGCACAGTGTACAACACAGCACAATAACACACAGCAGCACAATAGCACAGCACAGTGTACAACACAGCACAATAACACACAGCACAACACAGCACAGTGTACAACACAGCACAATAACACACAGCACAACACAGCACAGTGTACAACACAGCACAATAACACACAGCACAACACAGCACAGTGTACAACACAGCACAATAACACACAGCACAACACAGCACAACAACACATAGCACAGTGTACAACACAGCACAATAACACAGCACAGTGTACAACACAGCACAATAACACACAGGGCAACACAGCACAATAACACACAGCACAGTGTACAACACAGCACAATAACACACAGCACAACACAGCACAGTGTACAACACAGCACAATAACACACAGCACAGTGTACAACACAGCACAATAACACAGCACAGTGTACAACTCAGCACAATAACACACAGCACAACACAGCACAATATCACACAGCACAACACAGCACAGTGTACAACACAGCACAATAACACACAGCACAACACAGCACAGTGTACAACACAGCACAATAACACACAGCACAACACAGCACAACACAGCACAGTGTACAACACAGCACAATAACACAGCACAACTCAGCACAATAACACAGCACAGTGTACAACTCAGCACAATAACACACAGCACAACACAGCACAATATCACACAGCACAACACAGCACAGTGTACAACACAGCACAATAACACACAGCACAACACAGCACAGTGTACAACACAGCACAATAACACACAGCACAACACAGCACAACACAGCACAGTGTACAACACAGCACATTAACACACAGCACAACTCAGTACAATAACACACAGCACAGTGTACAACTCAGCACAATAACACACAGCACAACACAGCACAATAACACACAGCACAGTGTACAACACAGCACAATAACACACAGCACAGTGTACAACACAGCACAAAAACACACAGCACAACACAGCACAATAACACACAGCACAGTGTACAACACAGCACAATAACTCACAGCACAATAACACACAGCACAGTAACACACAGCACAACACAGCACAATAACACACAGCACAGTGTACAACACAGCACAATAACACAGCACAGTGTACAACACAGCACAATAACACACAGCACAACACAGCACAGTGTACAACACAGCACAATAACACACAGCACAGTGTACAACACAGCACAATAACACAGCACAGTGTACAACACAGCACAATAACACACAGCACAACACAGCACAATAACACACAGCACAGTGTACAACACAGCACAATAACACACAGCACAACACAGCACAATAACACACAGCACAGTGTACAACACAGCACAATAACACACAGCACAACACAGCACAATAACACACAGCACAGTGTACAACACAGCACAATAACACAGCACAACACAGCACAATAACACACAGCACAATAACACACAGCACAAAAACACACAGCACAACACAGCACAATAACACACAGCACAGTGTACAACACAGCACAATAACACAGCACAGTGTACAACACAGCACATTAACACACAGCACAACACAGCACAATAACACAGCACAACACAGCACATTAACACACAGCACAATAACACACAGCACAATAACACACAGCACAACACAGCACAATAACACACAGCACAGTGTACAACACAGCACAATAAAACATGTCGGATTACTTCATTTTGCACAGTGAGTCATTTTGTTATATGATGTGGAGGCGACAAACATGACCCTCAGTTTGTGTCCATTAAGAAACACAGGATTACATTTTTCTGGGTTTGTAATGAGATGGTTTGTGTCACTTTACTAGCACCTTGTTTTCTGTGGAAGATATTTTTTCCTACACTATAAAACATGTTTATAATCTGGAAATATAGAGATCAGTTGATTTAATTTAGTAGTTTTTCTTACAAAGTCCAGGAAATAAAGTTAGTTCAATGACGCGCGCTGGACAAAGCTAGACAACAGACATTTAATCAGGGAAGCAGTGCTACTCAAAAATATAGGAGAATTTTATCTTCTTGAGAAGTGCATTGTCTTCTTCTTCTTCTTCTTCTTCTCTCTCTCTCTCTCCCTCTCTCTCTCTCTCTCTCTTTTTTTTTACACACGTTCCGGGCAGCAAATTTTGAGGGCAATCATGGTTCATTGAAACCTGTGTGTGTATGCATGTGGGTGTGTGTGTGTGTATGTGTGTGTGTGTGTACTACGTGTTGCAGTATGAACCTAAAGACCATACTGTTTGACAAACTTGACACCACACCGGGCGAATTACAGCACATAACACACACACACACACACACACACACACACACACACACACACACACACACACACACACACACACACACAAAATCTAACATGGCCTTGACCTTCTTCCCCACAGCTTAACACACACACAAACACACACACACAAAAAGACACATGGTTGTGGAGTTACAGGACAAGGTAATTGCCCGTGCAGGGCCAGAACGGGAGGGAAGACCAGCATTTTACAGCACTGACGAAAATAAAACAGAAGGACTCTGCGGTTCACAGTACAGTTGGAAAGACAAATATTATTTTTTACGAGCGTAAGGAGAAGGCCAGGGACCGGCAGTATAAAACACCTTAATGACTGAATAGCTGAAGTATTAAATCTCTTAACTTGAGCCGGGCCTGGGGAGCACATGCTCCGACCCCGAGATACAGAGACCGAGGGAGAGAAAAGGAGGGAAGGTGAAGGAGGGCAAGAAAACCAGAGAACAAACCCTTAAGTGTGACAATACGGTCAAAGAGAACACACACGCTTTCCTCACACTCCTTAATCCCACACTGGCAGGAGCTGCTCCTCTGTAAATCTTTATGTTGGACACAGTCGAGCAGTTTAATAATTACCTGCGAATGAATAAACTTGGCTTTTCAGGAGTGAGTGCTGAGCCCTGTGTGAAAGATGACTTTTTGTGTGTGAAGGGGTCTGCTTTAGACTCATGTTTGTGGAAAGAGAAAAAAAAACTCACCCCCTTTTTATTTCTGCTTTGGGCTTTAACCATCAAAACTATCTATTATTCTATTATTTCAATTATTTCTCCAATTGTTGTTTTTTTATCTTTGATATAAAATATAGTGGACTGAGCGATTACAACGCAGCAGTTATAGGTCTGAATCCGTCACTAAATGTTTGTGAGTACAAATCCTACAAACTCTCAGTCTACACATCATCTTTTGGGGCCTTGAACAAAATCATTAAAAGTAAATATTTATAATTAATGAGATCTTTAGCGGCATCCGAGTCCTATTTATGTAAGAGACTCTGATTGACGTCTGAAGCGGAAGTTTGAGCTTAATTCTTATTTAGAATTATAAATATTTGAATGTTTGATCTGCAGAATGTTTGATTAAATCCATTAAATGGCCCATAATCTCTCTCTCTCTCTCTCTCTCTCTCTCTCTCTCTCTCCTTCTCTCTCTCTCTCCCTCTCCTTCTCTCTCTCTCTCTCCCTCTCCTCTCTCTCTCTCTCTCTCTCTCCTTCTCTCTCGCTCTCCTTCTCTCTCTCCTTCTCTCTCTGTCTCTCCCTCTCCTTCTCTCTATCTCTCTCTCTCTCTCTCTCTCTCTCCCTCTCCCTCTCTCCCTCTCCTTCTCTCTTTCTCTCTCCCTCTCTCCCTCTCCTTCTCTCTTCTCTCTCTCTCTGTTAAGATTCCAAAGCTTTACCTCTCATGCCAATACCTCTGTCAGCGTCATCACACTCATCACATCAGGTGGAGCTGGTTGCTGGTAGCAGATTTTACCTGCTTGGAGCCATTAAAATCTTTTTTATTGTACAGTGACTGATTTGAGTGTCTGTTGTAGTGTTTACTTGTGTACGAGCAGGTAACAATAGCCTTTCTCCATAGGCCAATATATTTCTCAGTTTGCATCAAAGCGGCTATTCAGAGACTTTAAACAGCACCAAATGTGTACTTTTCTGCCCATGACTCCGCTGTTTTTCTTGGTTTAGCCACCACAAACGTTTTTACTGCAACTTTCAAAACGAGCTTGTGGCTTAGTCTGTTTTCAATGCCGAGGATCGGCAATACAGACGGTCTGTCCTGACCTAAAAGAAAGGGAGTGAGGACAAAACTATAGAAATGTAATGAAATATCATTGAAAACAGTGTCTGTTTCCTTAATACACACATGTAGTGTGTTACAGACAGAGTCAAACCCGGGATGTGAATTCCAGGGATTAGTCTGCTGTATAGTGTGTGTATGTGTCGGATCAGGGCGCTTTTGTATACGTGGCCAGTGAGTGCAGAGTGAATTATAATAATGAGGGTAATATAGTGGGGTAGTATACAGAGCATGATGTAGTATTAGATAGAGTATAATACTATACTGGTGTAGTAAATTTAGAACTGTATATAGGGAGTAATATAATAAAAGCAATATATGGAGTGCAGTAGTGGAACACTATATAGAGAGCAATACAGTGGGGTGTTTGATATGGAACATTGGTTGAAGGTGCTGGGTTACTAATCAGAAGGTCAGGAGTTCAAACCCCAGGACCACCAAGCCACTGTTGGGCTCTTGAGCAAGGCCCTTAACCCTGTCTGCTCCTGGGTCTGACCCTGCACCCTGAACACAACTTCCTAACAAGATGGGATATGGGAAATAAGTGTTTCACTTTACTGTAAGTTAGAGATGACAATTTTTAGATAATTATCTATGAGTGGAGTATTTAATACAGAGTATTAGATAGGGTGTGATATAATAGCGTGTGATATATAGGGAGTGATACTGTAGTGTATTATATAGGGAGTGATACAGTAGTGTATTATATAGAGAGTGATACAGTAGTGTATTATATAGGGAGTGATACAGTAGTGTATTATATAGGGAGTGACACAGTAGTGTATTGTATAGGGAGTGACACAGTAGAGTATTATAAAGGGAGTGATATAATAGCATGTGATATATAGGGAGTGACACAGTAGGGTATTATAAAGGGAGTGATATAATAGCGTGTGATATATAGGGAGTGACACAGTAGGGTATTATATAGGGAGTGATACAGTAGTGTATTGTATAGGGAGTGATACTGTAGTGTATTGTATAGGGAGTGATACAGTAGAGTATTATAAAGGGAGTGATATAATAGAGTGTGATATATAGGGAGTGATACAGTAGTGTATTATATAGGGAGTGACACAGTAATTATATAGGGAGTGACACAGTAGTGTATTATATAGGGAGTGATACAGTAGAGTATTATATAGGGAGTGATACAGTAGAGTATTATATAGGGAGTGATACAGTAGAGTATTATATAGGGAGTGATACTGTAGAGTATTATATAGGGAGTGATACTGTAGAGTATTATATAGGGAGTGATACTGTAATGTATTATATAGGGAGTGATACTGTAGAGTATTATATAGGGAGTGATACAGTAGTGTATTATATAGAGAGTGATACTGTAGAGTATTATATAGGGAGTGATACAGTAGTGTATTATATAGGGAGTGATACAGTAGTGTATTATATAGAGAGTGATACAGTAGTGTATTATATAGGGAGTGATACAGTAGTGCATTATATAGGGAGTGATACAGTAGTGTATTATATAGGGAGTGATACAGTAGTGTATTATATAGGGAGTGATACAGTACAATATTATATAGAGAGTGATACTGTAGTGTATTATATAGAGAGTGATACAGTACAATATTATAGAGAGAGTGATACAGTAGAGTGTTATATAGAGAGCGATACAGTACAATATTATATAGAGAGTGATACAGTAGAGTATTATATAGAGAGTGATACAGTAGAGTATTATATAGAGAGTGATACAGTACAATATTATATAGAGAGTGATACAGTACAATATTATATAGAGAGTGATACAGTAGAGTATTATATAGGGAGTGATACAGTAGAGTATTATATAGGGAGTGATACAGTAGAGTATTATATAGGGAGTGATACTGTAGAGTATTATATAGGGAGTGATACTGTAGAGTATTATATAGGGAGTGATACTGTAATGTATTATATAGGGAGTGATACTGTAGAGTATTATACAGGGAGTGATACTGTAGAGTATTATATAGGGAGTGATACAGTAGTGTATTATATAGAGAGTGATACAGTACAATATTATATAGAGAGTGATACAGTAGAGTGTTATATAGAGAGCGATACAGTACAATATTATATAGAGAGTGATACAGTAGAGTGTTATATAGAGAGTGATACAGTACAATATTATATAGAGAGTGATACTGTAGTGTATTATATAGAGAGTGATACAGTACAATATTATAGAGAGAGTGATACAGTAGAGTGTTATATAGAGAGCGATACAGTACAATATTATAGAGAGAGAGATCTAGTGGAAAAATAGAGAGGACTATGATTCCTAATTCTGGGTTTTTTCTCCTCATGAATAGTGCAGATGCAAACACAACACAAAAACATGCACAGTCTACATCGCCTAGATCAAAGAAACTGGAACTCTAAGATGTAAACGTTCCAAGCTCGCTGCTGCTTGTTTCCAGCGAACACGTTCCCAGTTGGAATGCTAACACGCGGGGTGGCCGCGTCACATTCTTCACATTAGCGCCGTCTTTTTCCAATCAGTCCCTTTGAAAAAGGTTTGCACGCAGTGATTAGAAACTTGGGTCATGTTCCCTCTGGGCGACGGAGATGAAAATGGCGAAACACGTGCACTCAGAGGTGCAGAGTGTGGGACAGAGCTGAATAATGTTTGTCCGCGGGCTCCTGCTTGTGATGATAATTACTGTTTGAACTGAAGTGCGAGCGGATGTTTGCGTGGTTTGGAAAGGTCTCGAATTCTGCACACACTTTCTCACCCTTACTGCAGTTCTGCCCTACAGGCATGCCAGAAATATGTGTGTGTGTGTGTGAGTGTGTGCGAGTGTGTGTGTTTTCCCCTGCACCCTAATATCCCACATGATTCGGCATATATATTTTATACTTTATATTATATCGATATATATATTACATCATACCTTTTCTATAAATTCGCTAGATCATTTTAAATCTGCAATACTGTATATAGGTACGTAATTACTGATTGGAACCCATCTGTTGTCCATTTATCAGCCCACCTCTACATTAAGAGTGTAACACAATGCATTTATCTGTTTCTGCTTCATGCTCCAAATATTAGGAGTTGTATTAGGTTTTAAAGCCAGCGTGAGTATGGCTTAAACATGTTAAATGTAAAAAAAAAAAACTCTTTATCCTCTCTGCAACACTGGAAAACATTGGAAAATACCTCCTCAGATGTAGAAACATTAGCGTTAGAAAAGAGAACAACATGAGAACAACAACAACAACAACAACAACAACAATAATAATAATAATAATAATAAAGCCATTTATTAATGATCTGTCTTTCTCAAACGGCCATAGTCTTGATGGCTGGACTTCCTCCTGGTAGCCATTAGTGTGTGTGTGTGTGTGTGTGTGTGTGTGTGTGTGTGTGTCTGGGTGGTCTGTCCTCCTTTACATCTCTAATAGTTTTCTACTGCAGCAGTGCTGACCGTGTCCCGGGGCATTGGGGGACTCTGGACAGAGAGAGCGCAAGTGAGAAGGAACAGACTAAAGACAGGGTATGAATGAAAGAAGGAGAGAGACAGTGGTAGGAAAACAGACTAGACACAGAAATAGAGGAGAAAAGACTCAGTTTAATAATAAAGGCAGTTTAAAGCGATGTACACCCCTCAGGACATTTCCTGCTGCCATATGCTCTGGTGCTAATGGGACACAGCTGGAGACCTCCTCATCTTCAGTTCTTTCTTACTTACAGGAAAAATACATTAAGAAAGAAACACGGCGTTCGTAATACGTTAAATTCTAAAAGTAAACGCTTACAAACAGACTAACGCATAGGAAAGTATAAAATCTCTTACATAGATTTCTTTAATCCTTTAATGACTGTAATGTACGTATATATGGTTTAAACATGGCTTTTGGCTGTTGCCACAAAGTAGGAAGCGTACGATTGTTTACAATGTTTGCTATAACTAATATTCCCAAACACCGTTCCAACATGACGATGCCCGTGTGCACAAAGCAAAGCAGCTCCAATGAACACATGGTGTGGAGGTTTAGGTTAGTGTAGAAATGAGCTAGAGCAGGGGTGTCAAACTCAGGCCACGAGATCATATCAAACGTGCATTACAGCTGGCTAGCCGCATGCTCCGCTAATAGTACAAATCCCAGAATGCCTTGCCACTGTATTGACGCGTAGTCAGGAACAGCAAGCGCCCCTCATTCTCTGTTGACAGTCGTTAACAACTATGCTACAGTCACATCGGGCAAGTTAACTCCACCCTCCACAAAAATGGCCAAACAAAAGATGGACAATAGGAGCTTTCAAGACAGGTGGGAGGCAGATTATCTGTTCACGAATATAAAGGACAGACCTGTTTGTCTTGTGTGCTAACGGAGCTAACGTGTCTGTAACGAAAGAATAGAACATAAGAAGACACTAGTTGAAAAGTTGGATTTTCATTCATTCATCTTCTACCGCTTATCCGAACTACCTCGGGTCACGGGGAGCCTGTGCCTATCTCAGGCATCATCGGGCATCAAGGCAGGATACACCCTGGACGGAGTGCCAACCCATCACAGGGCACACACACACACTCTCATTCACTCACTACGGACAATTTTCCAGAGATGCCAATCAACCTACCATGCATGTCGTTGGACCGGGGGAGGAAACCGGAGTACCCAGAGGAAACCCCCGAGGCCCGGGGAGAACATGCAAACTCCATGGCGGGAATCGAACCCCCAACCCTGGAGGTGTGAGGCGAACGTGCTAACCACTAAGCCACTGTGCCCCCCAAATTGGATTTTCATCGAATGAAATGATTATTTTTGGTTGTTTTGTTGTTGGTTTTGAAAAAGATCCACTTCAAAAAAGGAACTTAAAATGATCCAGTGAGAGGCATCATTTATTTTATTTATTTAATTAAGAAACAAACACCACTGATGTGTCTTTTATTTCAAATTTCATTTCTTATGTGTTTGTAATATCAAGCTCTGGTTGTTCCAAATCCTTTTTTTAACAGCAAAGAAAGGGGAATAAAACTGGAATGGGAAGTTCAGCAAGCACATACATTTGTGTACACAGTTTTAGTCTATTTTACCATGTTGGAAAGTAAACATGACAACAATTATAGGTAACGATTTGGTCTTGTCCAAAATTTACCCTTGATATATTTCTTTAATGGTGTGATTCTGAATGCGAGTGGTAAGAGGCAAATTTATTCATCCATCTATGCTGCTGAATTCTGTACTCTGTGTGTGTGTGTGGCTGAAACAGGCTGTTGTGTGAAAAAAGACCATGTGGCATCTAACAGTTCCAGCATGGGGAAATGTTCTATATCCCACTTTGTGTAATAGACATAAATAAACAAAAGGAAAAAACAAATAGTGAAAAAAAAACTCATATCCTTCCTCTTTCTTTATATCTGGCCATTTTTTTACATTCAGATGCTGCTGAAGTTTTAGTCACACTTACAGCGTCTTAAGGGTGTTAACAATCTATACAGTATTTGTGGTTTCTTTAAATCCACACGAAGCTAGGCTCTAAAATTCTGTAAATAAAATACAAATACAAAAGGACAAACGGCTGGATTCTAGCTTTAAAATGACTTTTACACCTTAAAGGTGGTAAGTCTGCTTCTAAAAGACGTTAGAGCTTAATATTGCTAACAAGTAATGGAAGCTTATTGCTCGAAGGTTAGCATTTATTAATCTCTACTATCTGCTTTATCCTGGCCAGGGGCACATTGCATCTGGAGGCCAGGAATACTGGAGGCAAGATGGACATTTACCCTCAATGGGATACACCTAAGGGCAGATTTAAATAGGCCAATCGACCTACCGGTGTTTTTGGGAAGCGGGAGGAAGCAGGACTGGAGGATCTGGAGAAGAAACACACATAGACAGTAACCAGAACTCAGGATCAAATCCCAGACCCTAGCGCCATGTCAGTAATGCCACCCTTTCCAGCAGAATGAGTTCATATTAAAATCAATATACAAACAAATTGGAGGTAAATTGCTGTCTACAGTTCCACCAGATTTGTCCAACACGTCCTATCTGAGATTGAACACCAAACTGTGTTGAGGAAGAAACTGATCCAGCTTCAAAATGGAAGCGATTGAAAGTAGTGGGAAAAAAGGGAAACAGTAGCAGACGGATGGAGAGATGAAGCAAAGAAGGAACAGAGAGAGAAAGGGAGAGAGAGACATTGCACAGAGCCATAAGCACTCATTAACTTCCTCTGAATGTTTCCTCAGATCTGAGCCGCGTGACAGTGAGCGTGTGCAGGAGACCTCGGCGGCCCGCAGTCCTCTCTGCTCCGGTGGACAAGTCTGGGACTGTAGAGTCCAGCATGGCACCAGCAGTGTTTACCATCTACAGACACCCCGGCTAAACAGGAAGAGACAGGAGACCGACTATGTCTGTATCTTTCTCTCTCTCTCTCTCTCTCTCTCTCTCTCTCTCTCTCTCTGTCTCTCTCTCTTTCAGTGAGACTATTCATCAGCAACATTCTGAAGCTGTGTGCTACCAACCCATATCTTCCTTTCCTTTCTTTTCCACAACTCCTACATGTGCCACACATAATCAGCTGTATTTCAGAATCTCTCTGAACAACCTCCGGCATCCCAGCAAGTCGGCGCGCTGACATTTAGCCCATGTTCTCTTTCATTCATTCATCTTGAGAAACCAATTTTTCCTGATCAAGGTACATGGCAAAAGACTGGAATTGTTATACGGCACTGTCAGTGTTGTATAAAGTAGTAGAAAGCAATACTCGAGTAAAAGTACAAGTATCGTACTAGAAAAAGACTTTGGTAGAAGTGAAAGTCACCTTTTAGAATATTACTCAAGTAAAAGTCTTAAAGTATCTGATATTTACTGTACTTAAGGATCAAAAGTCATTTTCTGATATTTAATGTACTTAAGTATTTGAAGTAAAAGTAAAAAATAAAATTTCAGGACGAATCTTTCCAGGGGTGTATAATGTTATCTTCTTCACCCTGTTCACAGAGTTCACCACTATGGTCAGTAGGTGCTTCCATGGCGGTTTCATTTGTGATTCCTCCTCCTTTAGCAACATTACGCTAAAATAGAGCGTGCAGAGCGTAATGTAATCTAGGAGCAGTGATTCGCCAAACCTCCCTTATTGCAGTCGCACACATTTCTTCTGATTTTATTTTGTAGTAACGAGTAACAAAGACGCTTAGTGGAAATATAACGGAGTGATAAAGCGTACATTTTATCAAGGAAATGTAGTGGAGTAAAAGTGAAAGTTGACATAAATTTAAATAGCGAAGTAAAGTACACTCACTCACTCTCTCTCACTAATTTTCTACCGTTTATCCGAACTACCTCGGGTCACGGGGAGCCTGTGCCTATCTCAGGCGTCATCGGGCATCAAGGCAGGATACACCCTGGACAGAGTGCCAACCCATCACAGGGCACACACACACACTCTCATTCACTCACGCAATCACACACTACGGACAATTTTCCAGAGATGCCAATCAACCTACCATGCATGTCTTTGAACCGGGGGTGGAAACCGGAGTACCCAGAGGAAACCACCGAGGCACAGGGAGAACATGCAAACTCCACACACACAAGGCGGAGGCGGGAATCGAACCCCCAACCCTGGAGGTGTGAGGCGAATGTGCTAACCACTAAGCCCCCGTGCCCCCCGAAGTAAAGTACAGATACGTGACATTTCTACTTAAGTACGGTAACGAAGTATTTGTACTCTGTTACATTACAACACTGGGCACTGTACACACACATTCACACACTCATTCCTAACAAGAGGCATTTTGAATCACCAGTTCACCTCCTGACATGTATTTGGCTATGTACAGTACTACCTGCTCCGCCACCATGTCAGGAGACATAAATTTTACAGAAATCGTTTTATATTTGTTATTTTGACGTTGTATGCTACTAAATTAGCCTGGACCAATTAACTACCATATCCTGCTATCTATTCTCACCAGCTTTGTAATAACAGTATCCTACGTACAAAGGCATTCATTTTGAATTCTGCTTCATGCAGACACTTCAGTGGGGCCCCTCAAGGCTCAGTGCTAAGATCATTTCTCTTTTCTTACTGTGCCTGTTCACTTGGTGATGCAATGTCTTCTATACTTAACTCTTATCTTCTCTTTTAAATACCCTCTTGGTTACCAGGAATTTGTGTCTGACATGACATTATGGTGAGCAGGACGAGTCTGCTTCATAAGAACTCTCTGATCACTTTTTCACAATGTGCACCTTAGTATAGCAAATAGCATTCTTGTTCTCGGTTTCTCCGCTACATCAACAGAGGTACTTAACATTTTCTCGGCAACTAGGCCACTCAGGTGCTTGTTCAGTGTCTTTCTCACACGCCATTCATCCCTTGCAATTGATCCAGAACGCAGCTTGTCTTCTCAAAGTGCCCCCAGGCTGCTGTTTTCTGTAGCTGACCATGTTAAGTAGCCACAAACCCATGATGGTTTTCTCACGAATTTAAAAACAGTCCAGCCTCTTCCACGTGGTGATAGTAGTAGCGGTCAAATCTGGCACCGTAATTCTAGCCCTTTATACTACAAGTACGGGTCGGTTTGACCCGACAGCCTTCAAGACGCAAGGAAGACAAGCATCGTGCCTGTTTCCTGTGCTGGAAATCAGGTGGTGGAATAAACTCCTGCCGGTCATCACTGCCTTTGCTTATGACTCAGCATGCGGCATTTTAACATCCTGGTATCTTTACACTTGGCCTGCAATAGCATAAAGATGTTTGCTAATCGGACAACCAGAGAGTTTGCCAGACGTCATAATTACAAAATATAAATGTGTAATTGTGTTGTTTAGCTGTTTAATCGTGCTCTTTTCTTACACAGAGACACATCTATCCAGACACATGCACACACACACACACACGATGGTTTTACTACCTTTGAAAGGAATTTCCTTTGACTCGTGTATTACGGTAACTCTTGTAACTGTAACCACTAACACCAACCTTACAACCCAAAAGTAAATATTTTGGCTCTTTTATTTTAAAAGTAATTTTCTTTATGAGGACCCCACAGTACTGAAATTGTCATGTATCCCTGTCATTAGAGAGACATTTAGTCCTCATAAAGAGATAAATACATGGCCACACACACACCCTCTCTCTCTCTCTCTCTCTCTCTCTCTCTCACACACACACACAAACACAGACACACACACAAATAAACAGTGACAGAGAGGAAAATGTTCTGCAGGAGACAGATGAAGCGTGCGGTCACTAAGAGCTGAACACAGCTCTTGTTTAGAAAGTTCAGGATGTGAAGTGTGTGTTTGTGTATCGTAGCAATAACACAGCCCTCACATACACACACACTCACACACACACATGTTTAATGAACACACACGCTGAGACAGAAACACTAGACCCTCCAGTCATGATGTCAGATTCTCATTATCATCCATGTGTGTTTGTGTCTGTTCATGCACGCAAGTGTGTATGAGTGAGTGTGTGTGTGTGTGTGTGTGTGTGCATGTTTACTTACTTTTGCATGATGTCTGGCATTGTGCTTGTTTTCAAAGGCGATTTGTACACAGCGGATATTTGGAGATGAAGAAGTGCATTGAGGAGCGTGTGTGTGTGTGTATGTGTGTGTGTCTGTGTGTGTGTGTATGTGAGGACTTCAATAGCCAGACTGTGAGAGAGCTGCAGTTCTGTTCAGTGTGAGAGCTGCAGTTTGACAGCACGGCTACAGTTCTGGATCTCATCTCCATATGAAATGCTACGTTCAATCACAGTCGTGTGTTCATTGTGTTTTTACAAAATGATTCCACATGAACGAACCACTCTTCTATTCACTACTACAGAAATAGGAGCGTTTTTCTTTCGGCTGCGAGCTCACGAGTTTCAATGACACAGTGTTGACATTTCTCAATATGGCAAAACTCTTTCAGTTGGCGGTTGATGCTAAATGTGTAGAGGATCGCTGTTTACCAACACATCTGAGGGAAATATTGACTTTCTCAATGGCCTTGTATTGTCTAAGGCTATTTACGTAAATCCTAGTTTTAGTTGTGCAATCTTATTTAGTTTTAGAAAATACAATGTCCATTAAAAAAAAAAGATTAACACCTACATGCCAGCATGTTCAATCATTTACATCAGTGGTCTTCACTATTTTTTTCATGTGAGCCACACTGATAGGACAAAGTCAATAGGAGAGCCACTTTCACCGCAAAGCATGCCAAGTTATTCGGTCTTCGAGTTGCGGATGACGCATGCTCCCCATTAGTTACCTCTTTTGTCACTGTCACATTGCTTTGTCGCTGTTCATTTTGTGTGCGGGATTGTTTGATAAGAAATCGATCCATTTTTTAGTCCGTGTGTGTTCAGTAAACACAAGTTGTTAACTAGCATGAAACACAAACTAGCTTCTGACAGGCCGCCAAAAACTGGCTATTGCGCAGAACGCAGTGAGTCAGTGACGAGTCAAATAATATATATAAATATATATTATTATTTGTAATAGAGCACATTCCTTTTTCTATGCTTCCTTGATTGTTTTTAATGTTATTTAAATGAAAAATAAATTTTAACCATATGATCATATCATCGTATTATTTACTGCCATGCGAGCCGCATATTAAAGCTTGGCGAGCCGCAGGAGGCTCGTGAGCCGCGCAGAGTAACACTGATTTACATTTACAGCATTTAGCAGACGCCGTTATCCAAAGTGACTTACATTTTATCTCATTTTTATACAACTGAGCAAATGAGGGTTAAGAGCCTTGCTCAGGGGCCCAGTTTGGTGGACGTAGGAATTGAACTCACAACCTTCTGATTGGTAGCCCAACACCTTAACCACTAGGCTACCACATCCCTCAAGCAGAGCTCGTGAGTTTGGTTAGCGGTTGATGCTGCATGTGAATCCACTTGTGCAGAATGTTCTTGTTTATTTGGTGGCCCAGCTGTGAGAAATGTGTACATTTGCAGTGAGTTTGTATGATTTCCAGCGTGTAAAAGTCTTAACGGCTGCATGCTAGAAAGTTGCATTCGACTCAGTCAACCTACAGGCACGACCGTTATTTCCAATTTGTGCCGTAATTCTGTCTTGTTTTTTTGCTTTCACTTTTTTTTCGTATTAAATACGTACTGGTTATGAGATGAGTCTTGGCCAGTTATTAGGCTCAGTCATGTTCCTCAGAGTGTATAATGATGGATAGATCGATTATCTGAGGTATATTACACATAACAGAACCACATTTATATTTAATGTTCATTCATTCATCTTCTACCGCTTATCTGAACTACCTCAGGCGTCATCGGGCATCAAGGCAGGATACACCCTGGACGGAGTGCCAACCCATCACAGGGCACACACACACACTCTCATTCACTCACACAATCACACACTACGGACAATTTTCCAGAGATGCCAATCAACCTACCATGCATGTCTTTGGACCGGGGGAGGAAACCGGAGTACCCGGAGGAAACCCCCGAGGCACGGGGAGAACATGCAAACTCCACACACACAAGGTGGAGGCGGGTATTTAATGTTCATTTAATGTAAATTCTTGATTCTTTAAAACACAATACAAATGCACTTTACACTAAATAGTAAGTAAAAAAAATTCTTTGCATATTATAAGGTTCTTCGTTTCCTAAAAGTCTTCCAGTTCTGCAAGAGAAATACTACATACTACAAATACGACATGTTCTACATTGGCTTCTATTTAGAACTTTCAGTTTACGAGCGGACCAATCAGACAAAGAACCCTTAAGATTTCTGGCTCGTTTAAAGTGCACTGTTATGCTATAATTTCGGTTCCCACCTGCACCTCATTGTGTAGGATCATGGGTTTACCCCCAGGGGTAAAATAGCAAAAACACTACATGACATTGAAAATTTGTTTCTCTATTAGTGCTCATTGCTCCATTTCTCTGGCCTGGTTTATGTATTGGCCGTGCAGTCTGGTCCATCAGAAAGAGAGAGAGAGAGAGCGAGAGAGAGAGAGAGAGAGAGAGATAGAGAGAGAGAGATCTTTAACGGAGGTCTCATAACATCCAGCTGTTGGCTCTGTTGCTCAGAGAGTCATCGCATTTATCATCATGATCTGCTGTGACAAATTCCCTCCTTCACAGTAATCCGACACATTTTAATCACCGCTCCAGCTCTGGCACCGGCTCTCCGTCTCAGCCCCAGGGACAGCATGCACTTCACGTTGTAGTGTTTTCCCGGCTCGAACATTCAGCTCACGAACAGCTTGTTCACTAGCGGACGAGTTGAGTCAGGTGTGAGTGAGTAGCGAAGCCACATAGCAGAAGCACTCCAGCTGTGGAGTACTCTTCCCTCTAGTCTGATTTATTCACGCCTCTTATTTTAAGCATACTAGAAACTATATATCGGGACCGTTCTTGCGCTCGAATGTGTGAATCTCTATAACATGCAACAAAATGGGTGAATGTGCAATTAGTGTGGATGAGGTAAACAATGGTATATGCTCACGTTGGGCTCTTGAACAAGGATCTAAGCACTTATCTGCTCCAGGGGGCACTATATCTATGACTGATGCTATGATCTGCACTGAAGATGATCATTTTACTGTAATGTACACACGTGTAAACGTATACCTCTTGTCTGCTATGTAGAAGCTACACTTGTGAATGCCTCTTGGATGATGCCTGAATTGCTGAATATCACATGCAGTGTCAGGGGAAGGGGGCACGTTCGCCTCACACCTCCAGGGTCGGGGGTTCGATTCCCGCCTCCGCCTTGTGTGTGTGGAGTTTGCATGTTCTCCCCGTGCCTCGGGGGTTTCCTCAGGGTACTCCGGTTTCCTCCCCCGGTCCAAAGACATGCATGGTAGGTTGATTGGCATCTCTGGAAAATTGTCCGTAGTGTGTGAGTGTGTGAGTGAATGAGAGTGTGTGTGTGTGTACCCTGCGATGGGTTGGCACTCCGTCCAGGGTGTATCCTGCCTTGATGCCCGTTGACGCCTGAGATAGGCACAGGCTCCCCGTGACCCGAGGTAGTTCAGATAAGCGGTAGAAAATGAGTGAGTGAGAGAGTGTCAGGGGAAGCAAAGAAAAAATGTCCAAATGACTAAACTATACTTTTGGAGGTGAGATGTGTATAAAAATATGTTCAAATGTGATATGAAAATCACAAAAATGTGTGTTATGTAAAAAAAAAAAAAAACAACCTAACCCTAAGGTTGTGGGTTCGAGTCTCGGACCGGCAATACCACGACTGAGGTACCCTTGAGCAAGGCACCGAACCGCCCAACTGCTCCCCAGGCGCCGCAGCATAAATGGCTGCCCACTGCTCCGGGTGTGTGTTCACGGTGTGTGTGTGTTCACTGCTGTGTGTGTGTGCACTTTGGATGGGTTAAATGCAGAGAATGAATTCTGAGTATGGGTCACCGTACTTAGCCGTACGTCACGTCACGTCACTTCATAAGGTAAATATGTTTAAAGTAAATTATCTAAAAATATTTTAAAAACCAGATTTTTTGTGGTATTTGTGATCATCATTGGGAGAAATGATGAACGCAAGCCACATTCACCCAAGGGAGCAGAATAGGGTGTGTTGTCAGGGCGGTAGAAGGCATTCATTCTCAGTAGAAGTTCTTAGTGGTATTAGGAAGGGGCAAAAAGGGCATTACATCTTTTGTATCTTGTCTTTTTTCAATTTTTAAGCATTTTATGATTTGTCTCATACAGTAGCTGGTTTGTTACTTGGCTCAGATACGAAACCTTTTATTTTGTGGGGTTTTTTTTTTGGGCTGGCTCAAGTGGATAATGAAGTGTGTGTGTGTTTGTCTGTGTGTGTATGTGTGTGTGATCATCATTACTGCATTTGTGTCGTGTTTGTATGTATACATTTTTAGTGGCTTTTTGTCTAAAGCCACTAATGTGTATGTATTGTTTTCAGTTTGCTTCAGGACCACCAGTGAAGAAATGTAGTATGCTCCATTCTCTCCATTCTGCTCTCTCTCTCTCTCTCTCTCTCTCTCTCTCAGGTAGTGACATCCTTGGCTGAATTTCAAATGTTTGATCCCCTCAATGCCCCCCCCTTGTCCACTCCGTTCCTGCTGGGTTTTCACAAAAGCCCCCCACAACAAACCAAGTGCCCGCTACTGCCCCTTCAGAGGGGGCCAAGCGTCAGAGTGAATCGTGGTT
Organism: Tachysurus vachellii; assembly: GCF_030014155.1. NCBI lineage: Eukaryota > Metazoa > Chordata > Actinopteri > Siluriformes > Bagridae > Tachysurus > Tachysurus vachellii. The sequence goes on from NC_083470.1 coordinate 2,416,275, forward strand.
TCACTCATCCTCGGAGGTCTGCGGCTCCCCCAGAGAAGCCCATTCAGCCCAGGACCTAATGACCACTCAGGGCTCCATTCATCACCACAATGGGCTTCTACACGACCATTGAGGAGGTGCACAATGGAGAACATCGCTCCAATTAAACCCCAGGGACAATGAGCAAGTGAGGGAGGAGAGAAGATCTTGTTGGGGGGGGTCAGTGATGGTGAGAGTTCATCTGTGAAGCTCTAGTTCTGATGAGTGAGAGAAGGCGGGGGGCTCATTCGGGTAATGAGCTTCCCCGGGCCGGGTGCATCTCACCGGAGGTCCTGTTGGAGTGGCGGCACCTCTGATGTGTTATTAGGATCAGTGAGGAGTAATTACTGGGCCATGGACCCTCCCTGCACCTTTAGAAAGGAAGGAGGGGGAGGTTGAAGAGCCGGTAGAAGCTCAGTGGAGATAGCTGTTACCCTCCGTTACACTATACTCCTATCTTTACAAGCAAAACAGGCACAAATATAAATAGTGGACCTCCACAGTTCAACGTAGCAGGGTCTACAAGTAGGGACTCTACTCTGTAGATTCTAGGTACAGTATCTACAGGAAAATGACCCTTATACCATGCTCAGACAAATCACAGTGTAACACCAAGTCAGAATAAACTTCAGGGATATCAATCTGTCCAATTATTATAAGTGTAAGTGATTGATGCCATTCACATTCCTCAGACCCCGAATCCAACTGAGAAACTCTGGGATGCCTTTATCCAGAGCAACAGACAAAAGTGCTTTAAAGTCACTATCAATGAATACATCGATATTGGGTCACCATGAGTCTAAAACCCTGCTGGGAACATCTTTTAAAAAAAATACGTTTCAGTATCTCATGAACCGGCCTTATGTATCGGAGCATCTGAAGCCAACGGGTAGGAGCACAGACTGTCGAGGGGCTTGCTGATGCCCTGGTCAAGGTCTGGGAGAAGATCCCCCAGGACCATTTCATCAGGAGCATGCTCAGATGTTGTTGGGAATGCTTTCAGGCACTTGGGGGCCGTACACACTACTGACTTACATTCTTTTTCTTATGGCAGCTCCTTGTTCAGGGTCACCACAGTGGATCACGTGGCCTGCATAAATAGATTTGGCACAGGTTTTACGCCGGATGCCCTTCCTGACGCAACCCTCCCGTTTTTATCCGGTCTTGGGACAGTCGTCGAGAGTTAACTCTTGAGTAGTTGGGTTAAC
>NC_083470.1:2430000-2452500 GCF_030014155.1 Tachysurus vachellii
GAAAATTTCAAGAAAAGTGGACAGATGAATTTTTATTTGTCCTGCACGGATTGAACCCTTGACAGGTGCATAATAAAGAATGATTTTTAAGTAATTATTATATTGCAATATTGTACATTGTATTTAAGCAGATAAGCTATTTAAGACTGAATAACGGTATACTTTGCGGTGAAAGTGGCTCTCCTATTGACTTTGTCCTATCAGTGTGGCTCGCATGAAAAAAATAGTGAAGACCACTGCTCTAACGCATTACTTTTTAAATATAGTAACTCCGTTACCGTTACCATACGGTGCGTTTGTCCGTTACTTTTTTAAATGAATTCATTTAGACTGAAGTGTAGCCTACAGACTAACCTGTTTACAGCAGCGACACATTGTAGGATCGGTGGATGCCAAACACTGTAATTTTATGTGTAAATTTGTGTAAAGTTGTGTTTATTCAAGCACGTGCGGCAGTAACGACGAGTCGAGGCGAGAGCAAGACGAGTTTCTCAAAGTGGAAATATGCTCATTATTTCACTTTAGCTGAGCATAAAGACATAAAAACCTTTTAGTCAAATGTAATCTGTGACTTTCTGGTTCGAAGGTCCTGTCTACTGCGATAAACAGCAACTCCAATCTGGAGGTAGAAACCACATGCCTCGACGAAGCTAGAAGCTAACCCAGTGTCGGTGGACACACTCGAACTGAGTCAATCTCCTCCAGCCAAACAACTGCGACTAGATTTTAATCGGACTGTTAGGGACAATTTTGTGTTTGTATAGACCGTAACGCATAAAAGGGCATTAATGGGAACGTTCTTTAAAAAAGCAACTAAAAAGTTACGTGTTAACCGTAACGTGTTACTTTTTGGTGTAAGTAATCAACAAAGTAATTGAGTTACATTTTGAATGAAGTAACTAGTAACTGTAACTAGTTACTATTTCTTAGTAACTAGCACAACACTGTAAATAACACATACATTTTGTTGCGTTACGGAGAAACCGCACCGGAGAAACTGAAGAAGTCAGAAAACTTCGATCTTTCCAGCTTTCCCTCTGTTACAGGACACTGACACTTGAGACTCCTTCCATGGGTGCTAAATAAACACATTTCTCCTTACAGAAAACTTCACCAGAACATCTGTAAGTCCATTAACGTCCATTTATGTGGATGACTAAACGTTTATGTGGCGCCTCAGTGAATGAGCTGTAACTATAGAAACAATACTGTATTATAACATGCACGTTAACGTAAGACCTTCTGGCCAATCAGAACCGAGAATTCTATCAACAGTCCTGTAATGCCCCTTTTCCACCAAAAAGAACCGGGTGCTGGTTCAGAGCTAACGCTGGTGCTGGTTCAAAGTTGGTTCCACTGGTGAACCTTCTAAGAACCGGTTTGCCTTTCCACCGGCTAGAGAGCATCACAGAGCCGAGTCTGACGTCACTGTATACGTGTCACGTGTCCCAGCAACTTTAGTGCAGCAGCGGCAAACACAAACACATCAACAATGGCGGATGTTGCTTTACTGTTAATGCTCATGGCTTTGTGAACCTACATTAACATCCAAACACGGCGAATCCAACGTGTACGTGCAGCTCCATGTAATCTGTATAAACGGAGGTTGTTATCGAGAAAGTACATAACGTTATTTTATCATTAACACAGAAAAAATTTTGCCTTAGCATATAGTTAACTACTATCATGTGTGCTGATAATGTATCATATCAAATGCACTAACAGTAGCCCCGCCCACAGCCCCGCCCACAGCCCCTAACACGAGCGGTTCTTAAGTCTAGACCAGCAACGTTTTGGTGCTACTTAAGAACCACTTTTCCTGGTTCAGAGCCGGTGCTTTGGCTGTCGAAAAAGAAAGAACTGGTTCTAAATTAGGCTCCGAACCAGCACTCTAACTGCCTGGTGGAAAAGGGGCATAACATATAGCTGAGTTGTGGAAGTCTATGATTTGAAAAATCTTTTCTAAAAATGTTAATAGAGTTGCTTTAAATGATAATGTTAAGCTGTCTGTCTGTCTGTCTGTCTGTTCTTTATCTGTCTTTCTGTCTCTTCTTTTACTTTCAGCAGCCAGTGAAAATATTAACATAAGTAAACGGCATGTAGTGGCCGGAGCCGCATGCGTGGCTGCCATGACACCGAGTGTGGCGTGAAAACATCATTGTGCTGGAGTGATAATCCAAATGAAGCAGCTGGAGATTGGTGTGATTGCCAGCAGCAGATCTGTGAGCGAGAGAGGACTAATGTAATTGTTCGCGCTCTTGTCTCTGTTGATACAGGCTCTTCAGAAAGCATGTGATTTAGCTAAAAGCCATCTTCACGCCAAGTAATTAGAGACACCATTCGGGTAGATGGTATTAGTCTGATACACACACACACACACACACACACGCATGGTGTTATTCAAGCCATTAGCAGTGAGATTAGTTGCCTGCTCGGACAATGTGTGTGTGTGTGTGTGTGTGTGTGTGTGTGTGTGTGTGTATGTGTGCGTGTGCATATTTTGGTCATGTGTTTCTTAATATGTTATCACTATGTGTGTATGATTGTAAGTTGTGTGTAGCGTGTGTACTCAGCCAGAGATATTACACTTGACTGACTTAAGTACTGTAGTGTGTACATATAAGAGAGAGATTGTGTGTGTGTGTGTGTGTGTGTGTCCTATTACATAGGGTTTGGAGTCAATGTAATAATTAAATCTATCCAGAGTGCTGGCTGAGAGTGTTACACACACACCACTTCAATTGCACACTGTTTGAAAGTGACAGAGTTTTATGGAACTCGGCGAGTTGGCGCTGTGCCTACAACATGCTAATGAGTAAATGCTAATATTAATAATGCTATTAAGGTCTTAACAGTTTAAAACCTAATGTTAAGTGTGTTTGGTGAAGAATTCTGCTTCACTGTGAATGCGCTCAGTCATCTACGGCATACAGAATTGTGTGTACTTATTTATTTATTTATTTATTTAGCTTTAGTTTAATGCCTTGCTAGCTCCAAAAATCTTTTCCATATTTCTACCTTCAGTGATGTCATACAGATTTAGGTTTCGGTTCAGGATGCAGTGGAACTGTAAACATAAGCTCAGCTTCACCACTTATTTGTATTTGAGCTCTGAAACGCTTTGGCAGCCATCTTGGATAACTATGTCACTTTTGTACACCTTACACCACTTTCACATCTACAGCGACCTACTGAATGGCAGCGAGACATGGGTGAGAGTGTCTGTATCTACAGAGAAGACTAGTGAGATACACTACTTACTTGTTACCTACCTGTTAGATCAACCTCGTTGTCTAAGACACTCATCTCAGTGCTTAGATCGAGTAAGATCTAAAATATCCAACAAACTAGTTATGTTCAAGCATGTGTGCATACAGTATGTATCTCAAACGCTAATGCTAATTTATACAAAAAAATGTTACAGCCCTAATCAGTAGCTAATAGCCTGCGTTAGCTAAGCATTAGTTAACACGCTACATAAATCAACACGCCTTGTTTAAGCCTGAAAAAAAAAAAAACTCGGAGATGCTGGACAAATATGACCTCTAGCTCTTTGTTATGGATCATTTAGCTAACTTTCCGCCTCATTGCGTTACACAGTCAGCGAAATATTAGCTTTAAAACCAACTGACTGCCATTTCGGAGTTGAAATCTCAAGGACTTAAACAGATACACGCTTGCTGTGCTTCATAGCAGGTTCCTCAAAACGATGCTGTTGTCGTATAATAGAGCCATTTTGAAGCTAATGGTGATCGAGACACGCTGTGACAAAAGGAACACGGATAAGTGACTACGTGGGAAATACTACCGGTTTTGAAATGAAGCGGAACAAGCGGAACGGCTTTGGACTTTGTCAGACTGGTTGTTTGGGACGTTTGTTTCTTCTTTAAAGTTAAATCTACTCACAATATTTATATTACAAAATGCTGTAGTGCTTAAGTATGTGATCTGGGATGCGCTTGGTGTTTCCACTAGTCCTGTGTTCCCTGATTCCCACCAGTTATATTGAATATATTTTAATGATGGATTATTATTATTACCCACCATGGACATACTTCACCTGGCCCCGAATCAACCAAACGGTTCGTGAACAGTGGTAAATGAAGCTTGTAATGCTGCACTGATTACTGCACTTGGTTGTTTTTTTTCAGGTAAAACCTCATCGCGGTTATTTGTCCGAGCTATTTAGACACCCAAACCTCGTGTTTTAGGGCAAATCCACAATCTCGTTCATCTCTAAACTCTGCGATAAGCGAGCGAATCACCTGCGAACATCAAACGAGCTGCTCCTGTGGTGAATGTTATTGTAAGCGCAGGAGGGCCGCTGGACGGCGTCCAGAACTCCAGCTAGAAGGAGAAAGCCTTGCGCTTAGCAGGTCTTTAATACTTAATAAAAACAGCTGCCCTGAAAAAGTGCGTACCTTGGGTGGCCTTTTGGGTGAGATGCGGTGGAATTTACAGGAATGGAGTGATTGCGCGACAGAGGGATAAACAGGGAAAGAAGAGTGGAGAGGTAAAAAGAACCGCCTGTGGCAACTCGGTCTCTCCCTCTGGCTCACTTTATGGGGTTACCCAATTCCCTGACAGTTTGTTTTAAATTTGGCCGTGCAGATGTTTCTCTGGGTGACTGACTTTTATAGTTTAGAAAAGATTATATCAGTTTCTCTGCAGATTGTGTTACTGTATTTAAAGAAGAAACAACTGCACAGAGAGAGGGAGAAGGAGGGAGGATGGATGGAGAAAGAGGCCATAGGGGGGATTTTTCTTCAGGGGGGAATGAGGGTCGCTGGACTGGACATGGATTGCTGTAGGTCTTTACATCCTGAGGCCTCAGCAGCATGAGGACCGCTGGAATGCAAGTGTCAGGAGAGCCAGGTTTGACTCGGAGCATTAGACGCAAATTCTTTCCAATTTACAAAGACAACATACGGGCCAAATTTTAGGATATTAGTTTTTGATAGGCAGCTTGGGACGGGTGCATGAACGGGAGGTTTGAATCACACTGCTTTCTTAACCACCTTCGGCTCCGTGACTGCTTCTTACGTCATCTAATTCGCTCTAATAAAGGTCCGTAATCCTTTACGTATATTTATATATGAGCCAGTTTCCTAAATTCCAGTCCATCTTATCAAGCCTCAACGTCCGAAAGCAGACTGGCAGCTGCTGAAGCAACTGGCAGGTGCTGGGAATTAAACCCCGACGCTCCAGCCAAGACTCGGCACGGAAAGACAAGCGGGTCGCGGGGTTGTGAGGGGGACACCGGCGAAACAGAGCGTTACAAAAATCAAACCCGGAAACTGACGAAAGAGGAAAATGCGATCGGGTATCTTTTAGCCTGCGTGTCAGAAATCGTTCATCTGTCAGGACGGATTCGAGAGGTCATCCATCCACAACCTCACGCAAAACAAAACCCCATCAGCACTCCATCTTACGTTACCCTAGCCAAGATGTGTAGAATAACAAGGGTGACAACGAGCGCAAAGATTAAAGCCATGGAAGGCAGCCACTGGCCACGCGAACTCCACCGAGCGCTCCGACATTAAGCAGAAGCGGAAAGAGAATTCCTTCTTCTACTCGTTTTAGACCGAGACTGGAATACAGACACGGCCAAACTGACCCTGAGTAACATTTCCTGTAACGCTAACAAGCATGACTCTTAATCCTACTAACACGGCTAACTCTAACCATAGCAGATCCTTTGTGTCTTTTGCTACCATTCGACCCGTGTGATTTCTTATGAATGATACCTCCATGCTATTTTTATTATTTTTTTTATTCTGCCTGGTCAGAAGTTCACTAAGGGTAAAAAGGCTCATGGCAGGTTTAGCGGATTTCAAAACACTTTTTGCACTCGGTTTACTTAAACATCTCGAGCCCCAGGTCTTCCACAGTGTGGGATAATAAACTGATCGTTACTCTTTCGCTCATCAGTAGTTGACATTTAAAATTGAGTTAAGCTGATGTGGAGTTCCTGGAGTTCATGTTGTTTTTTTTTTTTTCTTTTCAGTAGAAAAGTCATAGTGGTTATCACCGAGTAATTCAAAGCAGATTTTTTTAATTCACTTTCCACTCAGCGTAGTTTCAATCTCCATGACTTTGTAGTGTAATGTAGTGAGATGAGTGTGATGTGTTTCGAAAGTGAACAAAGTTTTAGTGAAAGCGAATTGCATGCTTCAGAAACACCAGATTTAAACATGTGCACCTGATTTTGGTGTTTAGGAGAATTTTACCTCTCCAAGTTAAACAACGCTAACACGGCCTGCTAGGAGTCATGAAAACCTGGAACGTGTCTCAAATTATGTTTATCGAAATACACGACAACACCCTTCAGTCACACAGCAAAGCCAGATCTTACTCGGAAAACTACGCTGGACCATAAACCAGAGACGCAACAGCGCGATCCTTAACGGTAATTAAAAAAACGGAAAGGGGCGGTTCCTTATTGAACAGGACAACCTCGTTGCTGATTGGATGATTGAGTAAAATGAACCTAGATGTGTTTTGCACTTAAATGCCACCTTGTTATACTGTTAAAATATAATAAAATGAAGTAAATGCTATGTGGGGGTCACGGTGGCTTAGTGGTTAGCACGTTCGCTTCACACCTCCAGGGTTGGGGGTTCGTTTCCCGCCTCCACCTTGTGTGTGGAGTTTGCATGTTCTCCCCGTGCCTCGGGGGTTTCCTCCGGGTACTCCGGTTTCCTCCCCCGGTCCAAAGACATGCATGGTAGGTTGATAGGCATCTCTGGAAAATTGTTCGTAGTGTGTGATTGTGTGAGTGAATGAGAGTGTGTGTGTGTCCAGGGTGTATCCTGCCTTGATGCCCGATGACGCCTGAGATAGGCACAGGCTCCCCGTGACCCGAGGTAGTTCGGATAAGTGGTAGAAAATGAATGAGTGAGAAAGTGAGTAAATGCTATGTGAGTAGAATATTTTAATAGATTTTATATTTATACCTTTTATATTTCTATATTAATATTTGAACACGAGATCTCAGTTTTGTTTCATCTCCAATACGTCACTTTCCCCATCGTTTTCCGCTTCAGACTCCTTATATGGTCGAAGTATCCTGTGCTTGTTAACTCGTTGCCATGGTAGTTAAGTGGTGTCACCTGTTACTTACTCCGCATTAGTCTGTATTTCTGTGCTCGTGAACTTACGCACGTTTTTTTTCTTGGTGATTAGCAAGCGGTTTGATGTCTTCCATTGTTCTTCATCCCTTCACGCTAATTTGGCTTTCATCTTTTCCTTTCTAGGAGACATGAGGTGGTGGGAGGTGGACAGCTTGAGCTCTCCATCACTCTTTTAAATCACATCTTTAACTAAATTAACCGACATCCCACTCCAACCTCAGTTGATTTCATAGTTATAGAAGGCAAGAACGTTTACAGGAACACCGCCACCTTATTGGGGTTCTGGAGGACGACGGAAGGATGGTGTTAAGGATCAGGTGTAGAGTACAGGTGTACAGTGGATTTCCAGGTGTTTGGTGTTTGTAGTCCAGACCTCCTGCTAATACAACTATCACTGCATCTAGTGTCACTACCAACGCCGACTCACAGCGTTAGGACCAGACAGAAGGTTTGTCATCTCGATCGCCTCGATTCAAGATGAAAGAACAATCAGGCCTCAAACTCCGACGTCTCCGGAGAGGCTTCCACTTTATCGCGGTCACTTTCTCTGATCCGCTGGATGATGGAGGCGTGTGTGACGGAGGTGACGGAAAGCAATGAGTGCCTCTCTGTGTCACACCGTCTTTGATTATTATGGCTTGGCTGATAGCATGGAAGTGATGCCTTGTCTGTAATAGCTACTCAATCATCCCCTCACACCAACCCCGAGCATCTCTTCATCCATCTGCTCGAAAAGGCAGCACGTCCTTCTGAAGCCATCATGACCACGCGGTCCGTACTGACCGCATGATCTATCTATCTATCTATCTATCTTTCTATCTATCTATCTATCTATCTATCTATCTATCTACCTAATCTTCCACTCGTTTATTCATTCATTTATACACTTGTTTGTGTTTTACTGAGTTGATATTTATTTATTTATTTGATTTGTTTGTTTGTTTGTTTGTTTATGCATTTCTTCCCTTGCATATCGTCTCTTGATTCACAGTGCTTTTCTTCTGCAGAAAGTAACGCATGGCAACAATAAATGAAGACAATGCTGGAAGAGCGAGGGAGATGGAGGTTAGAATGGTGGCTAGAGGAAAGAGAGAGAGAGAACATGGGACTGGGGACTAGAAAGGTGGATAGAAGAGAGAGAGAGAGAGAGAGAGAGAGAGAGAGAGAGAGAGAGGGAGAAAAAGCAAGGGGCTAGTGGTTAGAAAGGTGGATAGGAGAGAGAGAGAGAGACAGAATGGAAGGAAGAGAAAGAGAGACAAGAAGGGACTAGGGCGAGGGAAAGGTGGATAGAAGAAGGAGAGAGAGAGAGAACAAGGCAGAACAAAAAGGTTAGAAATATGGATAGAAGAGAGAGAGGGAGATGTGAGGTGAAGATGAAGGGAGTGTAAGAGAGAAAGTGCATCTCCGTGTCTCTCTCGAGTGTCTCTGCCTCACCTTTAATCTGTGGAAATGCGCTGAGGAGATGAGGCGTAATTGTAAAGTGCAGCAGGACGACTGAAATGTCTGGAGGGCTGCGTGATCAGCGGGCCGAGGAGTGACAGAGCGAGAGAAAGAGAGAGAGAGAGAGAGAGAGAGAGAGAGAGGGATAATCATCGTCACCCGAATCTGGCCTGATGACGATGCGCCGCTCGTTCACCAAGCAGCAAAACAAATTAAAGCCCTCGGGGGCGAGCGGCCTGCTGCACAATAGCATACATAAATATTTTATCTTGTGTGCTACAGGTCAGGAAAGGTTTAGTGCATCATCCTTCACATGAGAGCTCACACTTCAACACACACACACACACACACACACACATATCTTGTCTCAGCTTTGGTCTTGAATGAAAAGAAACTATTCTCAGTCAAAAATGAAATCTTTATGTTTCCTCTCAAGACAAAATCTCTTACACAGTTAATGTAGCTAACAAAAACCTGGTGGTTATAGTGAGTGCTGGTGGTGTGATTATGGAGGAAATGCGCTACATTTAGCTTGCTAACAGGTAAGGCTAGGTTTAGTGAGTTCTTTGTATCTTACCTTGTTTCATGTGCCGTGTGTCTTGGCCTAATGGTTAGAGAATCTGACTCCTAACACTAAGGTTGTGGGTTCACGTCTCGGGCCGGCCACGACTGAGGTGCCCTTGAGCAAGGCACCGAACTCCCCCAACTGCTCCCTGGGCGCCGCAGCATAAATGGCTGCCCACTGCTCTGGGTGTGTGTTCACGGTGTGTGTGTGTTCACAGCTTTGTGTGTGTGTGCACTTTGGATAGGTTAAATGCAGAGAACGAATTCTGAGTACGGGTCACCGTACTTAGCCGTATGTCATTTTACTTTCACTTTAAAAAGTTCTTTTGGGAAGTTCAGGTTTGTTTATGTCACTTTGGTACGAATGTGTATCTTTATATTTTTAGTCAATTTAAGAAGTTGCTCTAAACTATTTTACTCTAAATGCTATAATGCTGCCATTTTAAGAACTCACTACACATTATAACTGAAATCTGACTGAACACATGTTCCAACATCCGTAGACGTTGTGACGCTCCCTTACATTACATCACAGCTGCATTCAGTGGCGGTTCTAGGATTTTTCTGTAACAGGGGCCATTAAGGGACCACATGTTACATTCAGGGGCCAAGTACAGGGTACATTCAAGCACACAAAATAATTTATTCAGTACGGTGTAAATACATTTCGGCAGTCATTCCTTTTTCAAACGCTCGAGTGCCGCCAATTGTTTGGGGGTGGAATTGCACCTGTGATCGTTGTGAAAAGTTCTCGTCGACGATTGATGGAACGGGGGCCAATCAGGGGCCAATCAGATTTCAGCAGGGGCCAGGGCCCCTGTGGCCCCGCCTCTGGAACCGCCTCTGGCTGCATTGTATGGTCTTGAGCTGCGAGCTCATGTATGTTGAAGAGAGCAGTTACCACCGAGGGTGTGACATGGTGGTAAGGTGCAGTCAGGTGTCTTTCACCCTCTCCGGTTGATAGCGGTTTCGTTTTTAGGGTGAGTTTGAGTTGTATGTTGAAAAACTGACCGCTGTGTGCGGAATTAGACGCGCAAATGTTAATGGCGCACAGGGGCATCACTAAGGGAGGAAAAGTTAGGACGATTCTAAGGGCCCACGCACTTTTGGGGCCCCCACAGGCTTTTATGTTTGGTGCGAAATGGGTGTGATAGGGGGCCGAGTCTCATTTTCTTTCATAGGGCCCAAAATTGCCCCTGATGGCGCATCTGTTCACCTGTTAGCCGCACGGTAACGGTAACAGTAGCCCTCGGAGCGAAATCAGATGCCACACACGTCTTTCTCGGCTGATTGACTCCACTTAAGTTCTAAGCGTCGATTTCTCTCTGAACTCTTTGTCTCAAGTTCAGCTGTAGGTGCTATGTTCGCCCGCTCGTTATTTTTAGGAACAGTTGTCCTGTACCGCTAGTCCACACTCGAGTCTATTAGGTGTAATTGAGAAACGGGTGATTTCACTCAGTATGGAAAAAAAAAATAAAAGCAGCAGCATGGAGTTTGATGGCGTGATTAGCTGACAGCGGGCAGCCGTAATTATCCAGAATGCGCTAATGACTGCAGCGTGATCGCACAGCGGGACGGGAAACAGCAATCCTCCTCCACCTCCTCCTCGTCCCTCTCATCCTCCTCCTCCTCGTCCTCTTTTTCCCCTTTTTTCTCACATTCAGATTTAATAAGGCTCATGCGCTAATTAGCAGCGTTTAGTGGAGTTTAGCGCTGTTTAGGACCCCGCTAGATTCCCTCAAGTCAAATAGCTCTAATTGGTCTAAAAAAAGAAACAGCTTTAATTTTTCCTGATGTTCAAAGATATTTGAATGAAACCTCCACACTGAAGCACGTTAAATATGTTTCTGCGCTAATTTGTTAGCTTCTGGTGTATGTTATTCCTGAGGTATTTCTTGTGTGTTGTGATGATGTCACAGGGCAATAGTGTAACTGCTTGATTGCTAGCTCACTTGCAGGTGAATAAACTCAGGTCTGGAATTTCTGTTTTCTCACTGAACAATTTTCCAGATGAAAGACTTTATTGCGATATCCAGCACTGAGTCAGCGGAGAAATCGACTCAAAGTCCCAGAATGCAGTGCAGCTATTCGACAGCAGAGACTCGGCTAAGAGACAAGTTGTAGCTTTGGGAGCTGATATGTTTGTGTACAGATGAGGAGATGAAGGAGTGAAGCACTGAGGTGAAGCGACGGCCTTGTGTCACTATCACCAGGTTGTCGAAAGGCATCGTGGGTAGTTCAGCATTCCAACACTGTTATGAAAGAGATCATTTAAACAGTTTCAGTAAAATTCACATCATTACAGACTCTTTTACCCAGAAGCCCTTATGATTTACTTCTGGTGTGGTAAACAAGACATTTAATAGTTATAATACATTTAAAACAATTTATTTATTTATTTATCTTTTATTATTTATTTGTTTAATTTTATTATTTTTTAAAAAAATAAAACATTGACTTAGATATAGTTAAACTATATATTACTATGATATTAGTAACAACAATCATTATTTTTTTTGCTTGTTTATTCATTCATTTATTTATTTTACAATTATTCAATGATATAATAATTCATATTTTTTTAATAAATTATTTTTTTTTTTAAATAATAAAAAACATTTTTTATAATAATTACTTTTTTTTTTCTTTTAATTTTTGATCATTAATATTTTCACTCCTGCAGACTTCAATTGCTTTTAGTGTCTTTTTGGAAAAAAAAAACAAATTAAATCCAAATTCATATGAATTCACATTTATTTCATGTGTAATAAAATCATCTAAAAATCCAGGCAGGTTTTTTTTATCCAGGAAACGGTTTCGCTGACCTGTGATTGGCCGGCAACAGAAATTCAACTTAATGTGTTTAAAAACAATTAAATCTGATTAAATCCTTAAATCAAGCCTTTTGATATTGAACCCCAGGTACAAGTGATCAATTTCATCATTTTTATATATAGTTTAAATACACATTAATAATTATTAATTCTTTTATATTATATTATACTATATCAGTAACTATTTGTATTTATTTACACTTTTATTTTTCATCCATTTTATATGTAAATATATGTTTTATTTAATTTGTAATTAATTTAATTTTATTATTATCTATATTTAATAAATTACAGGGAGGCACGGTGGCTTAGTGTTTAGCACGTTGGCCTCACACCTCCAGGGTTGGGGGTTCGATTCCCACCTCTGCCTTGTGTGTGTGGAGTTTGCATGTTCTCCCCGTGCCTCGGGGGTTTCCTCCGGGTACTCCGGTTTCCTCCCCCGGTCCAAAGACATGCATGGTAGGTTGATTGGCATCTCTGGAAAATTGTCCGTAGTGTGTGATTGTGTGAGTGAATGAGAGTGTGTGTGTGTGTGCCCTGTGATGGGTTGGCACTCCGTCCAGGGTGTATCCTGCCTTGATGCCCGATGACGCCTGAGATAGGCACAGGCTCCCCGTGACCCGAGGTAGTTCGGATAAGTGGTAGAAAATGAGTGAGTGAGTGAGAGTGAGTAATAAATTACATTATATTTCCAGATATCTTTCTTTAATTTTTTATTTATATGTTCGGACATTATGACAAATTATATTAAAAAATGATATTAAAACAAAATCAATCAGTCGATCAATAAAACTTTATCTTGCTCCTGTTTTGCACGTCACTCTGAGGACAGTCATGTGTCAGGCTGCAGTCTTTACTAGTCCTGAAACATTTGGTCACTGATACAGTGTTTACTCTGTCCAGATGCCACAGTAGCACACGGTGACCTCGAGCTCACGTCAGAATCAATACTAATCTGCCGTGTAATGTACGTCCATTGATCAGCGCGAACCCCGGGGGGTTATTAGGACGCCTTTGCCTTTTAAACAGCCTGATAATCCTGGATAATAATGGCAATTGAGAGCCTTTATCTCCCTGGTGGTGGAACTCGCTCATTTCCCAGCCCAGGCTTTAGAAATCTGATGTGTGAAATCCATATATTTTTTTTTCACATGGAAATAAACGCATAAGCTAGACTTTAGAGCTAATTCTCACAAGACAAAGCTCTAGCTTTAGCTCCTTCCGTAATATTTCTGTAATAAACATAGCCAAGGAGCGAGGAAGAGGAGATTTGACAGACGTCACGTTATCTTGTGTAGGTCTGATTCGTTTATGTGAGATTTCTCATGCCCCTTTTCCACCGAGGCAGTTTGAGTGCTGGTTCGGAGCCTAATTTAGAACCAGTTCTTTCTTTTTTCGACAGCCAAAGCACCGGCTCTGAACCAGGAAAAGTGGTTCTTAAGTAGCACCAAAATGTTGTTGGTCTAGACTTAAGAACCGCTTGTGGGCGGGGCTACTGTTAGCGCATTTGATAATGTACCTTAAGTATACTAATGTTTAATACACTTTTACTTTACCACGATATGATTAATTATCAGCACACATGATAGTAAGTAGCTACATGCTAAGGCTAACTTTTTTCTGTGTTAATGATAAAATAACGTTATGTACTTTCTCGATTACAACCTCCGTTTATACAGATTACATGGAGCTGCACGTACACGTCGGATTCGCCGCGTTTGGGTGTTAATGTAGGTTCACAAAGCCATGAGCAGTAACAGTAAAGCAACATGCGCCATTGTTGATGTGTTTGTGTTGCTGGGACACGTGACACGTATACAGTGACGTCAGACTCGGCTCTGTGATGCTCTCTAGCCGATGGAAAGGCAAACCGGTTCTTAGAAGGTTCGCCAGTGGAACCAACTTTGAACCAGCACCAGCGTTAGCTCTGAACCAGCACCCGGTTCTTTTTGGTGGAAAAGGGGCATAGGTGTGATAGTCTTTGCTAGTCCTTTGCTAGTCCTCGCTGTTAAAGTGTGGACATGTGGACAGCCAATCAGATCACCAGCACCAAGTCAGAAGAGTGTACAAGAGGATACGGAGGATCTGTGACTTGTTAGAGCAGGATCGTTGGTGTATGTGATTTTGCTGTGTCTCATGCTAACTACATACAGTAGCTTAGCTAGTATGTTGCTAGTGACTGGATGGTAATGATAGTGTTTTAATCCTCTCGCAATGAAACAATTTGTCTTTTTATCCATTTAGGATTACAGCGACTGTGAGGGAACGTCCACAAAAGGAATCCCTGTGAATTCCCCGTCCCTGTCAGAACTTTGATTAGAGCTAGGACCTCGCCAGTGTCTCTTCTTCATTAGAAGATCATAAGACAACAATGCAGCTTAAAAAGAAAAAGACTAGCGTGGAAATACCATCGTCAATACTTTGATAACGCAGAAATAATTTTCTTTAACAAAAAGTTTTAAAAAGTTTCTTAGTAGACTTTGTGGATTTTGTGGATTATACGTTAAAAAAGTGTGCACTAATGTCATAGAAAACAAATCAACACCTTCTGACGAATCAGGTTCGAGAACCGAACGGCGCTGTGATGTAAATAAACGTGTATTAATTCTTCATTTTCAGTGTATCAGCTTTGAATTCTCATGCAGATACAAAACTGTAATCAACTCCATCACTGGAGCTCAAACCTGATGTTTAAAACCACCAGAAGTGAAAAAAAAAATGTATTATTTTGTTGAATCGAGGAGACTAAAAGAATTTTTTTAACCAAGTCCAAATGCTCATCTGGACTAAATTGCAGCTAATCCCCCAATTTCCCACCACCGGCTCTTTTCCACAACGACACATCTGCAGGATCTGCAGGACAGGAGGAAGGAAGGAGGGAAGAAAACTCTGAATACCGTCTTGTTTATTCCTGCTCTCTTTTTTTTCTTTCTTCCATATTTACTTCTGAGCCGTCACTCAACTTCTCCCCTTCCCTCGTCTGTCCTCCCTTGCGGCTTTTCTCTCACGTCCAGGCTGTGGGACGGCGCTGGTGGCGAGCCCTGAGATCTGGAGGCGCATCTGAGATCAATTAGAGCATGGCTGCAGCCACCCATGGACTCGGTGACGGATGGGGCCGGGGTGTATTTATAGCCGGGGTAATTGGCAACACACACATACACGCACAAACACGTGTTTGTAGTGCCAGTGCTTTTCTCAAGCACATCGACTCTTTTCCGAATTATAATTCATATTCGATACGCGGTTTTGCGCTGCTCCCTCGGGCGGCTTTGAAGCTCGCTGTGGTGGACGGTCACACTCCTCACTCTTCACCAGCTACAGCCTGGGCGTCTTAAACAAATCAGTTCTAAACTTTTTTTTTAACGTATAGCGGTTGAAGCTTTACAGAAATCGGGATGAAGTTTAAATCACTGATGAACAAACCACGATGCAAGTCCTGGGTAACAGCGGGTAGATAGCGATTATTCTTAATCGGTACATAACGCAGGTGTAGAAGTGTAAAGGCGATCGGTACTAAGTGTGTTTACAGGATGAAATGATTGGGGAGTCCTGGGATGAGCACTGGACAGTCTTTATGATTACCGCAGCAGCTACGCATTATACACTGACGCAGGGGTGAGTCTGGGATAATCTGGTTCAGGGAAATAGGTAAGCTGGAACAGATGAATTATTAGTCATCAGTAGGACCTCAGGACCAGACCGTCTGACCCTTTTCGTGTTCCGCGTCCAGCAGAATCTCTGCAGCCGATCCCGGAAGTCCGAAGTCAATGCGGTGGCGATCTGTCCCGGGCTGTCAGTGCATTAAACCTGTACGGGAAACCATGGCGAGACCACATCTGCCCCTCGTTAGGCTGCAGAAATGACTGCCATGTGGTGCACTGATAAATAGGCCAGTGTATTTATTGGAGCACAACAAATTGGCTACAAACACTGACATGGGATCGAAGAACTATAAATATTGGACGCGATGAAAGTTTTAAAATGTGCCGCAGCTAGTTTACAAGAGTCCAGGTTTCCTCTCTTTTTCTTTTTATGTACTTCGAGTTAGTTCTCTCTCTCTCTCTCTCTCTCTCTCTCTCTCTCTCTCCTTCTAACAGTGCAGTGCAGTAAAAAAGTGTTTTCTCTCGTTTCTCACTCTCTGTTCGCAGTAAACCCTCCACACCATGACGTGGACTTGCAGCGTTTTTTCTTCTCCTCGCTACGATCTTATCAATTCGACGCAGAAACATGACAGAAATTCCACAACGAATCGGCAGCAGACGGGCCGTAAACCCTGTGTAATTGCATATTTGGAGTTTATCTCTTTTTTCCTTTTCTTTTCTTTTTTTTTTTTTCAAACACGCACACGATTGTCTTCCCTGGTGGTCCTTAAACACATCCATATGTCCCTTGTTTCTCTTCTCACTCCTCTCCCTCTCTCACTATCCTCTATCTCTCTTTCCCTCCTTCCCTCCCTCCTTTCCCCCCCTTGCTCTTTTGAAACATTACCCGTCGCATGATTAGCCGACCTGCATGCCGTGCTTTTCCTGTTGTGAAGAAGATGTTGTGTGGTTCGAAACACTTTCTCGACGTCAGATGGACTTTCTGCGTGGACGTAGGACGTCAGCGGCGACCGACCGGGAACGCACACGGAACGCAGGGAGGGATTCGGATTGGATCATGTGTGGGCCTGGGGAAAGAAAGCCCATCTGTTTTCGAACACGTGCTAAATATTAGCGTATTCACTTTTTCCTGTTTTGGTGAGCGTAGGGAGGGGCCGAGAGCGGAAAGGTCTCGGGCCGGGGTTAGGCTCTGTTTGAAACTGGAAACCCTTTTTCAGCCTTATTTGTTTTATGATTCCGCGGGACGCCATGTTTACACTCGACGTGCAACATCTGGATTAGATAATTTGTCTGGAATTAACCGCCGCTGGATGCTTATCGAGCCCTGTCTGATTAAATCTGTTTGATGTTTCTGCTTTGTGTTTCATAATGATTTTTTTCTCCCTCTGACAGCGTGTCACTGTGAGATTTGCATAACAGATGAAGGTCGCGGCGGACGGCAGCTATCCCACACACACACACACAAACACACACACACTCAGTGTACCTACTATTTTATAATTAGTTTCCTGCTTTTGATCTGTAGTGGTTCGCTTTAAAAAACAAAGTGATTGGTGGCGTTTTGCCTACAGCAAAGGTCCAGCAGGCCTCAAGTCCTGGCAAAACACGTGGCACCGCTCACAAAGCTGATAAGTGTTTCTGTTTGCTTGTTTGTTTACATGTTTGTTTGTTTCCCTTGGCCCGTTCCCATGTGCTGTGGAATCAAACAGTCCTAATAAACACATTCTGAGGGAGTGGAGTTTGCCGGAGTGTTAGCCGAGCGTGTCGGTGTCTCAGAGTTCCGATCGCAGGAATTAAAATTTTTCGTCACGCTACATTAATCTACGTTACTAAGGCAACATGATTGATGACAGCTTGCCTGCTAATTACAAATCATTGCTAATCTAATGAAGCTTCCTGTCAAACAGTTTGTTCCTGTCAGTTTTTAGGTCTCTTTCTTCTGCTCCAGTCGTTTGTCTCTCCAGACGTTTCTACGCAGCCGCAGGAATCATAAGGACTAAAGAACCAGTTGTCATGTCATGAGTTATAGAGTTATGGATTAACCACCGTGAAGTTAATGATTACCCACAACATCATGTTTCATTTCTCAGATTCTGCACCAATTTTCATCACTCACTCATTCATCTTCTACCGCTTATCCGAACTACCTCGGGTCACGGGGAGCCTGTGCCTATCTCAGGCATCATCGGGCATCAAGGCAGGATACACCCTGGACGGAGTGCCAACCCATCGCAGGGCACACACACTCTCATTCACTCACGCAATCACACACTACGGACAATTTTCCAGAGATGCCAATCAACCTACCATGCATGTCTTTGGACCGGGGGAGGAAACCGGAGTACCCAGAGGAAACCCCCGAGGTACGGGGAGAACATGCAAACTCCACACACACAAGGCGGAGGCGGGAATCGAACCCCCAACCCTGGAGGTGTGAGGCGAACGTGCTAACCACTAAGCCGCCGTGCCCCCCCCCCCCAATTTTCAATAATTAAATATTAACCTTTTGTTTTTTATCCATTCATAGTTAACTGCTAATGTGACGCAAACAGCAGAACGATGGTCCAACCAGCTATAAACGTTTCCTCACCAGACTTTCTTATTTCTCTATAGTTTATATAGAAGAGACCAACCACAACACACAGAATCCTCCAGCAAACTTGATCAATCCCTATACTATGTTGGATGTCCACCGTACAATACCATTTGGACGAGCAGTTACTATAGCAACGATAGTGTTTTAGCATCCACACTTTAATATAATCCTTTAATTTACACTTGCAATATACACTCACTGTCCACTTAATTAGGAACATCTGTATACATGCACATACAGATCTTTAATCAGCCGATCACATGTCAGCAGCACAGTGCAAAAATATCCTGCAGATACAGAGCAAGAGCATCAGTTAATGTTCACATCAGACATCAGAAGACAACGTCTAATCTCGCCAACTGTAACCATACCAGCCTCTGTCAGTCCTAGTTCAGGAGGCATGGCCTTTCTCCCTATTAATCAAATAAAAGTAGGCGTGGCCTCTGTACCTATTAATTACATAAAGGAGGCGTGGCCTCTACCTATTAATTACATAAAAGGAGGCGTGGCCTCTGTACCTATTAATTACATAAAGGAGGCGTGGCCTCTGCCTATTAATTACATAAAAGGAGGCGTGGCCTCTGTACCTATTAGTCCCACTATAGCAGGCATGGCCTCTGAAACTGTCCATCTTGGTAAAGCAGATAAAGGCGGTGTGTTTTGGGTGCTCATGTGTCTAGGATGGCTTCCTATTTTTCGAAGCCTGTCACGCCGTATCACATGGAAACAATTAACATTTTTTTAATTTGTCTGATAGTAAAATGTTTATTTTATTTTATTTGTCATGTCACAAGACAGGGGGGCACGGTGGCTTAGTGGTTAGCACGTTTGCCTCACACCTCCAGAGTTGGGGGTTCGATTCCCGCCTCCGCCTTGCGTGTGTGGAGTTTGCATGTTCTCCCCGTGTGTGTGTGTGTGCCCTGCGATGGGTTGGCACTCCGTCCAGGGTGTATCCTGCCTTGATGCCCGATGACGCCTGAGATAGGCACAGGCTCCCCGTGACCCGAGGTAGTTCGGATAAGCGGTAGAAGATGAGTGAGAGAGAGAGAGAGAATGTCCCAAGACACACCATGTTATCTGGGAAGAAGAGAAAGCGTCACACCCTGAGTCAATAAGATGCAGTGTTAAATAAATAAAGTTAAAAATAAAAGTGTCTTTGTTCCTCCCAGCGGGTCTTCAACAATAATGGGTGTTTGGTGGTGAAATGCTACGAGGCGTTAGGGATGTTACTGACTCTCGCTGACAGAGAAAAAGAATCTCCCCTCGCTTCGACGTCGACTATTCGGATGCCAAGGAACAGATGCTGGATTCTGTGTGCTTTATTGACTCTAGACATCTGTTAATACAGTGGCTTGATCTTAGCCGAGTGTTTGTTGATGCACGGACAAGAGCGGCCGAGCGCCAGATGAAACAATCAGAGAAAGAGAGGGAGACGGCGAAGCGCTGATAACTATCTGTAAGCCTGTCATTGGTCTGATGTGATGAGGTGGGATTTACAGCCATGCTCCATCGTGGGTGGGGTGAGCAGCGAGTCAGAGCGTCCCTCCTCAAACCTCTCCAGCACAACAGCTGCGCCTTGTCAAGGCTCTGTCGAGTTATTGCTTTTTGAAAAATTCTGGGATTTTTTTTTTCTTTTACAAGTAACGCCTGACAAATCGGCAGATTTTTTTTAACCCAGCACGAAAAGTAGTCGTCCGGGTGACGTAGTCGTTACACGGACAGACGAGTTCCAGCACACACGCTCGTGGCTCGGTTGGTGGACGACATTTGTTCAGCCATATTTTTTTTTCTTCTTCCTTGCTGGTGAAAACGCAGTCTGTCCCATTCCGAACATTTCTTTCGTTTTATTGGTGGCCTACAGTAGCATGTGGAGCCACTGCCATTTGTCTCCTGTCTAACATTCACAGTAGTGTTTTGTTTGTGAGAGAGTGAGAGTGTGTGAGTTCTGTAAATGGATATCTCTCACCATGAGGAACGTTGGGGTGATTTATAGGAGTTGTTGCGATTTCCTGTGGTGAAGGCCGACTCACATTCTTAGGATCTCTCTCTCTCTCTCTCTCTCTCTCTCTCTCTCTCTCTCTCTCTCTCTCTCTCTCTCGCACTCTCAGTTTCCCAGTTTTACTACTTCTCCTTATCTACATGATTCGGTACAAAATGCTACTCAAACACGAGCTGAACTCACTGACCTGTTTAACAAAACTTTGAGTGGGTGTGGCCTTATATTCTAATAAGCCTATTTGATTGACATACATCTGTAGGACACGCTTGTTTGATCTGAGCGAAACACAACAACATGAACAACAACATTTTACCTTCCCAGCACTCAGTTAGCAGAGTTAGCGCAGAAGACTTTTCCATACTAGCTAGCTTGCTAGTTAGCGAGTTCGCACAGACTCAGAAAGAGCCGTGTGGACAGGACATGAAGGTGAGTGTTTAAGGTGATCGGTGAAGGTGATCAATGTGTAGTTGCTCAGTTGTATTAAATAAGGAGGTCTTCCAAATGACGTAAATGTAAATATCATGTCTCATTGTATTGTCTCATGTCACATCGTATCGTGATGTATTATATATTGTTGTCATACCTCATACCACACATCATATCATATCGTTTTGTATAATTCCGTATCATATGGAATCACAGCGTATCGTATTTTATATCGTATGATATACAACACGAATCGTTTCATATCATATTTGATCTTATCGTACACTGGGTCATGATACCCAGCGTACAGCCACATCAAAGTGTTCATTCACACTACATACATCGAAAACTTTTTGATTTTACTGTGATTAAGGAGCGATAGAAATGTTAATAAATGCTACAATTATTAAAAAAATAAATGTAAATGCTATAAATGTTAATAAATGCTAATGATCTGATCGGTCATGAGGTTTTTCGGAGGTTACAGTAGGCTGAAGTGCTTCATAACAAATCAGTGGCTGTTTTCCTTTTCTTGCCATAACTCATGTTGTGAGTCATTCCTAAAATGGCTTTTCTACAAATCCTGGCCAGAGGCTGCAGCTTGTGAAGTTCGTAATGCTGTAAAAACACATGAAGCTTACAGTCAGGTTGAGGTTCCAATAACATCTATAAGCTATTTAGGGGGATTTTTCCTGCCTTGTGTGCGCTCTGAAACTCCAGCCTGCGTTTATCACTCCCCGTGCCCTTTACTCTCTCTCTCTCTCTCTCTCTCTCTCTCTCTCTCTCTCTCTCACACACACACACACTCTCTCTCACACACACACACTCTCTCTCTCAGACTTGTGTTGGCTTTGGCGTCTCTTGTCAGATTGAGCTGAAAGTAATGGTTTGTTTAAGTGCACTGGGAGCAGCCTGCGAAAACACCATCGCCACAGAGCTACAGAATGAGAGAGAGAGAGGGAAGAAAGAAAAAAAGAGAAAAAAGATGATTTGCATGTAGTTTTGTCCTCCTTGGGATTGTATTTATATTGAAGAGCGGAGCACTGAACATTGTTATGCCGTGTTGTTCTATAGTGGAGTTTTTTATTGCTCAGGAAGGATGTGAGTTAATAGTCAACTATTGTACACATCCTTCCTGAATAACAGCAAGTCTGCAAAGTTTATTTACTTATCAGTACAAACATGTTCCATTGCACATGCTGAGAGGATTTACACCACCAGTTCTGTGTGAATAATGAGAGAGAGAGAGAGACAGTGTGAGAGAGAGAGAGAGAGAGAGAGAGAGAGTGAGAGACAGAGAGAGAGATAGACAGAGAGAGATACATAGACAGAGAGAGAGAGAGAGGTAGACAGGTAGACAGACAGAGAGAGAGAGAGAGAGAAAGGGAGAGAGAGAGAAAGGGAGAGAGAGAGAAAGATAAACAGACAAAAAGAGAGACAGACAGACAGACAGAGAGTGAAAGAGAGACAGACAGATAGACAGAGAGAGAGAGAGAGAGAGAGAGAGAGAGAGAGAGAGAGAGAGACAGACAGACAGAGACTGAAAGAGAGACAGATATATAGACAGAGAGAGAGAGAGAGAGAGAGAGACAGACAGACAGACAGAGAGTGAAAGAAAGAAAGAGATAGACAGAGAGAGAGAGTTTAGTGAGATATTCGCTCTAGCACTTAAACCTCAGCGTTTAATTAAATGTTACTAAAAAAAGATAGATCTTAGTGAGTGTCAAATTATTTATTATTATTATTATTATTATTATTATTAGTATTGTTGTTGTTGTTGTTGTTATTATTATTATATTATATATTATTGTTGTTGTTGTTGTTGTTGTTGTTGTTGTTATTATTATTATTATATTATTATATATATTATTATTAATATTATTATTGTTATTATTATTATTATATA
>NC_083470.1:2457500-2460000 GCF_030014155.1 Tachysurus vachellii
CAGTCGGTGTGAAAAGCGAAATGCAATTACACAAAGCTAAAATAAATTAAGAAATGAACACTTTGAAATACGAGAGAGGTTAAAAAAAATCTTCAAAAGGCCCTTTACAGACCACTGGCAACTTACGCACTCTTTTACACACACACATGAACACACACACGCTCTCTCTCTCTCTCTCTCTCTCTCTCTCTCTCTCTCTCACACACACA
This sequence comes from Tachysurus vachellii, assembly GCF_030014155.1. Lineage (NCBI taxonomy): Eukaryota > Metazoa > Chordata > Actinopteri > Siluriformes > Bagridae > Tachysurus > Tachysurus vachellii. Next base: position 2,457,710 of record NC_083470.1, read on the forward strand.
CACACACACACACACTCTCTCTCTGTCTCTCTCTGTCTCTCTCTCTCTCTCTCTCTCTCTCTCTCTCTCTGTCTCTCTCTATCTCTCTCTCTCCCTCTCTCTCTCTCTCTCTCTCTCTCTCTCTCTCTCACACACACACTCTCTCTCTCTATATCTCTCCGTCTCTCTCTCCAGCTCTCTCTCTCTCTCTCTCTCTCTCTCTCTCTCTCTCTCTCTCTCTCTCTCTCTCTCTCTGGAATAAAAGCCACACGCGACGGAAAATTAAATTTGACTAAACAGAAATGAGGAACAGAGAGGTTCGGGGCAGCGGGACTTCTCTGGGATTTATTTCACTTCTGCACAAACTTCTGGGAAAAATCCTTCAGTTACAGCAACATCATGTTTATAAGCTTCGTTTTTTTTACTGTTATCAACTATTACTGTCACCACCATCACTAATCATAATAATAATAATAATAATAATAATAATAATAATAATAATAAGAAGAAGAATATTATTCAGACGCGTGTTCTTCAATTCTGTAATATAAACTAGATATGCTTCAAGTTTATTAATGTTTTTTGTTTGCATTTCGTTTGCTTGTTGTTGTTATTATAGTTTCATTCAATTATTATTATTATTATTATTGTTATTATTATTATTATTATTATTATTATTATTATTATTATTATTATTAAATGTGTGTGTGTGTGTGTGTGTGTGTGTGTGTGTGTGTGTGTGTGTGTGTGTGTGTGTGAAAAGAATCCCTCTTTTCTCGTCTCACCTTCTTGATCTGTTATGAACACATCACCGCTCTTTATTATAGTAATGACCTTATAATCATGATACACGTGACATCAGACATCGTGAAAAACAATCACACCTAATTGTGTGTGAGGGAAATATAATGAAAACAAATTAATTGCATGGTGGAAAATCCAGCGAAATGGATTAACTGCGTGGAATAAATCATGTGTAAATCATTAAAACTAAGAGGGGAAAAAAAAATCACATGTATAAATATGTTAATAGTGAAGGGAAGAAATCCAGAAATGAAAGCACCTTCGCTCCGTTACATGTGAAGTGTCTAAAAACCACACGTGGAAATTTCACACATGACCTTCACGACGCTTGTCTGGGGGAGAAGCTTATTTAAGGTTTGTTGTTTTTAGGCTTTTATTATATTTGCTTGATTAATCTCAGCTAGTTGTATTATTATTATTATTATTATTATATAAGTTCTATTTTAGTTGGACCTGATTTGTACAGTGAATGAGCTAAACATCCTTTTTCACCCTTTTCACCAGCAAAACGGCTCATGGGGGAGAAGAAGAAGGAGAAGGGGAAAACGGAGTGAATGAAATAAATAGGGCTTCGTGTGTGCAAACAAAACGAACCGAATCAAAGGCTCTCTCTCTCTTTCTCTGTGGGTGTTCTCTCTCTCTCTCTCTCTCTCTCTCTCTCTCTCTCTCTCTCTCTCTCTCACACACACTCTCTCTCTCTCACACTCTCTCTCGCTCTCTATCTCTCTCTCTCCCTCTCCTTCGGGTCTAAGTTGATTGTGGAAGCACAAAAAGCGAGCAGATGGGCTTTTGGAGCTCATCTTTTCTCTTCCTCTCGGCTCCATAAACCCACTAAGGCGGTGTCCTGAGTACGATTAGAGTCTCAAACAGACACGGGGTCAATTAGACATTTCTGCTCTCAACAATGTGACACACACACACACAAACACACACACACACACACAGCTGAACACACAGCTTTCACGTCTCAGGGAACCGTAAAAATATTATTGCGTTTTCACGGCACAATGTGGAAGAGGGAGTGTGGCGTTCCGTTACGCCGCAGTGCATTCTGGGGATGCGCCATATTGTGCGGAGAGCCGCATTTGTTTGTCTAAGCAACTGGTTAATTAGGAATGGAAAAAAGATTTGATGGGAAATAGGAGAGGAAGGAGATGAGGTTATACAGACTATATAACCACAATAAACCACAATAATGACAAGACTACAGTTCAAACTGCACTCACAAAAAAAAATAGCTGAACTCTGAACCTTTTTTCCTTTTTTTTATTTTTTATTCTTGTTTTAAAATCAAACAACTTTTGGGTTTGGCTGATTAACAATAACACAGTGTGGATTTAACACTCACATCACAATAATACGCATTTTTTTATACTTAGACACATTGTTCAACATTTATCTTTACTGTAAAATAAATTATGATTATTCACTTTTAAAGATTCTTTACATAAACATAACAGGAGAAATAAACACAAAAAATAAGATAATCACCGAAAAAAACACTGAAG
>NC_083470.1:2465000-2467500 GCF_030014155.1 Tachysurus vachellii
TGAGTGAGTGAGAGACAGAGAGAGAGAGAGAGAGAGAGAGAGAGAAAGTGTGAGAGAGTGAGTGAGAGAGAAAAAGTGAGTGAGTGAGAAAGAGAGAGAGAGACAGACAGACAGACAAACAGACAAAGAGAGAGAGCGACAGACAGAGAGAGAGAGAGACAGACAGACAGACAGACAGACAAAGAGAGAGCGAGACAGACAGAGAGAGAGAGAGAAAGGCAGACAGACAGAGAGAGAGAGAGGAGAAAGAAAGAGAGAGAGAGGGAGAGAGAGAAAGTAAGTTATTGTGTCATTGGCCGCTATTTTGTTTGCGCGCATGTTTGTGTGTAAATGGAAACAAATAAGTGATTGTTGAAGGTGAGGAAACGGAGTGCACAAAAAAACAGATCAGGGTGTGTGTGTGTGTGGGGGGGGGGGATTAACGTGTGTTCACGAGCAGAGCATGAATAAATTGTTTTGCTGTTTATTTTCAGGGCCTCAGGATCCAGGGGCCTGTGAACAAAATCCTCCCTCAATGAAAAGTCTGAAAAGGCCAAAAAAACAAAAACTGTGAAAAAGCTACAACAAGAACAATTTGTGCAACAGGAAGAAAGAAAAGAAAAGGTGGCAATGGGAGATTAAAATACTCTAATATAGCTTTTCTATGTTGTGCATCATAAATGCTTATAACCCATAATAACATTTTACTTAAAAGCGTTACACTCACACTTTATTAGTGCGCCTTTCTCACAGTACAAAACAGTCCATCAAAAAGTTTCCTTGCAACAAACACAAAATGCAGGAAGCTAAATAAACCTGTGGTCCTATAAACGTGTCATTACACAAATAGAACACATTTGTACATTAAATATAGTACATTAAAGTAAATAATCCACGTAAATAAAAAAGGAATAATTATAGAAATTCAAACCGATACGTTTGCTCTCACACACAGTGTAAGGTTTAAAATTTAAATATAAAAATACAGTCCTGAGTCACCTCAGACTTGTTCATTAGGGATAAATACATTCATTCATTCATCTTCTACCGCTTATCCAAACTACCTCGGGTCACGGGGAGCCTGTGCCTATCTCAGGCGTCATCGGGCATCAAGGCAGGATACAACCTGGACGGAGTGCCAACCCATCGCAGGACACACACACACACACACTCTCATTCACTCACACAATCACACACTACGGACAATTTTCCAGAGATGCCAATCAACCTACCATGCATGTCTTTGGACCGGGGGAGGAAACCGGAGTAACCGGAGGAAACCCCCGAGGCACGGGGAGAACATGCAAACTCCACACACACAAGGTGGAGGCGGGAATCGAACCCCCAACCCTGGAGGTGTGAGGCGAACGTGCTAACCACTAACCACCGTGCCCCCGGTTTTATGTTTATGTTCTAAATAAATTTGAATTTGAAAAACTCATGTAAAAGAATTCTTTGTGGATTGTGAATATCTTGTTGCTATGATGTTTCTAAAAATCCACCAATAGGAAGACAGCAAATTTACAGAACAGTTAAACAAATTTGCTAGTTGCCATGGCGATAAATGAAACGTGCCTAGACACGGAAAACTTCGTTCTACTCAGAAGAACGTTCATGTCTCGATTATCGCGAATAACAGGTCAGTGGTCAGAGGATCTTCATCCAGTGATCTGACACGGAGAAGAGACGCCGTCATACAGACTGGTGGATGATGTTGTACTACGTGGTGCTGGTTTTATAGATGGAGATGTTATGCTACCTGTGAAATCTGATGAAATCCAACCACATGCTCTCACTGGTTCAGGTTTGCTTGCAGAACATTTTTAACATGTAAAATTTAAAGATTGATGTTATGTGTCTTTCCTTTGCTCTGATCCTTTCTCTTTTCTCTCTCTTTCTCTGTTTTGTGTGTGTGTGTATGTGTGTGTGTGTGTGTGTGTGTGTGTGTGTGTAGGTCTCAGCTGTCTATGCCCTTTGGCCACATTAACTTCTTTATTATTATTGCTTCTCCCGTGATGCCGCCTTTATCATCCCCCAATCAAACATCCAAAGAGCTGTAGTCGATCCGAGCTAGAAACACTTAAAACATGGAAAGGAGGGAAAGAAAGAAAGTGAGAAAGAAAGAGGGAGGGTGAAGGTAAAGAGGGATGAACACGAAAGAACAAGAACACCAGAGGAGAGAAAAATAGCTGAAACACGGCCAACGACAAAGGACGCTGGTCTAGAGCTCCAGAGAACAGCAGGAGCGCTAGCTGAAGTCTGTAGATTAGACTGCAAAAGTTTGTACGCCCTTAGAACAAAGCTTAGAAAATTTCTCATGAATGGTTGCACAGAAGTCCAAGGAATTTCAGTGACCAGTTCAACTAGTTAGTCACTGCTACTAAATCTAATGTGATCTAATCTGTGATTTAGAAAAGCTGTAAGAACCCTGATATTAACAGGTCCTGGATGTTCTCATACGTGAGAACGGTTTTAATGATTTTCTTGTCGCGTAAGGAATAAAACAATCGGTTCTTGTGTG
>NC_083470.1:2472500-2487500 GCF_030014155.1 Tachysurus vachellii
GTGGAGGGAGCATTGGAAATGAGTTTGCTCAGAAATTGATTTTTTTTCCCACACGCAGTAATCTTTTATTTATATGCAGCGCGCGCTCCTTCCTGCGCACGCCGGAAAGGGGGTCACGGTGGTCTGATCCTGCGCGCGCGGCCCCCAAAGCCCAGGCAAAATGGTATTTTAGCGAAGGCAAACATTGTCCTGTCTCGACTTAACAGGCGAAATAGCTGTTTGCTTTAAAAAAGTTGTTCCTCTTCTTTGTGCCAGCACATAATCTGTTCCCATAGCAACCGTCCCTGATTGAGTTACAAGATTGTTTTATGTCTAGTGAACCTTTTGTGAGCTGCGTGTTTGAGGCTAACATTATTATTATTATTATTATTATTATTATTATTATTGTTGTTGTTGTTGTTGTTGTTGTTATTATTATTATTGTTGTTATTATTATTATTATTGTTATTATTATTATTTTTATTATTGTTATTATTATTATTAATATTAATATTATATTAATGTCGAATAAAACCCTCATACGTTACATCTGAATTTCATATGAATCTAAATATAGTTAAAAAATCTTTACTAACATTACTAACCTAAACATTACAAAAGTACGTGCGTTTAATGTGCCTTCGTTCAGTAAGGAAGAAATTATTTTACGGGCGTGATATTGTGGGAAAATAATCAACGCCGAGGTGGTTGTTACAGTTAATTTATAATTATTTATAATTAATGATTGTACCAGCCCATAATCCGTTCCTATAGCAACCGCCTCCGATGATGATGATGATTCATTCATTCATTCATCTTCTACCGCTTATCCGAACTACCTCGGGTCACGGGGAGCCTGTGCCTATCTCAGGCGTCATCGGGCATCAAGGCAGGATACACCCTGGACGGAGTGCCAACCCATCGCAGGGCACACACACACTCTCATTCACTCACACAATCACACACTCACGACAATTTTTCCAGAGATGCCAATCAACCTACCATGCATGTCTTTGGACCGGGGGAGGAAACCGGAGTACCCGGAGGAAACCCCCGAGGCACGGGGAGAACATGCAAACTCCACACACACAAGGCGGAGGTGGGAATCGAACCCCCGACCCTGGAGGTGTGAGGCGAACGTGCTAACCACTAAGCCACCGTGCCCCATTATTATTATTATTATTATTATTATTATTATTATTATTATTATTATGATGATGATGATGATGATGATGATGTGAAACGTGAACGTGAGTTCTTGCTTACGCCGTTTCATAAAAAAACGAAACATTAGAAATGGCTAATTATCACTTAAATACGCATTATAAATATCACGTTATATGCCTGTAAATGCACGTAACTGCTTCAGATATTTAAAAAAAAAATTATATATATATATATATATATATATATATATATATATATATATATATATATATATATATAAATTTTTGTGCCTTTCCAATTTAACATGTGCTATTTTTGTACACGTGCGTTCTATAATATTATAATTTTCCCCATTTAAAGCAGGTGGTTATTTTTCTAACATTAGATGATTTTCTAACATAATTTTATGTTTTTTACGCGCGTTTCACGTCTTACTTACACGATGCTTTTATTTTGCGCAGCTTCATTACGTATTCACGTATCTCTCACACGTCTGTATCTGACTTTTCTTCTTAATTGAATGCACACGATTTAAGTTAACATTAAACTACTGAAAGTCACTAATACTGCACTGCTGTCGAGGCAAAACTCAACCCAGACTGAGAGATTAGCATCTGATCTGAAAGGCCGGGATTTAAACTCACAACCCTCCAGGGACTAATACACGATCCCAAACGGCTCTAGATGATCAGATATCGGATTAGCAGATTAGACACTTGTTTAAACGCGATATATGCAGTTAGGAAGTGTGTTATAATGCTGTTGAAGTAGATCTCGATTCAGCGACCAGATTAATCTTTCAAAGTCGTTACTAAGCACAGATCTTGTTTTGTTTGTTTTTATAGCTTTTAGAACTAATTTGTGTTTTTTTTTACTTGTTTTGGAAAAATATATAAAACGAAAAAACAAAAAAAACAAACAAAAAAAAAACCCAGAAATGAACAGTCTACTACAACAACAACTACTACTACTACTACTACTACTACTATTATTATTATTATTATTATTATTATTATTATTATTATTATTATTATTATTCATTCATTCATTTTCTACCTCTTATCCGAACTACCTCGGGTCACGGGGAGCCTGTGCCTATCTCAGGCGTCATCGGGCATCAAGGCAGGATACACCCTGGACGGAGTGCCAACCCATCGCAGGGCACACACACACACACTATTATTATTATTATTATTATTATTATTATTATTATTATTATTATTATTATTATTATTATTGATGGGGTGATGCCTCAAAGTTCTAGGTTCCAGGCCCCAGGGATGTCCAGGTTCTCCGGTTTCCTCCTGCCTTTATGGTTTGTCAATTGCCTGGTCTTAAATGCCCCTTTATGTCCAAATGTATGTGTATCCTGGGTGTATTATTCTCACCTCGACCCCAGTGTTCCCAGGAAAGACTGTGGAGATTTTTAGCTTAATCTTGTTTATCGGCAGCTTATAAGTGTTAATACACAATAACAGCTTACAGAAAAAAAATTACAGGCCTGCCCTAATCCTGTCAGTCTACATAGTCAGGATATTTAATAATAATAATAATAATAATAATAATAATAATAATAATAATAATAATAAAGTCTTTAATTAAATATTAATTAATATACTTAATTAATATGTTGCCTATATATTCTTTCAACACAATAACTGAGTAATTATTATAATGGTGATTATTATTATTATTATTATTATTATTATTATTATTATTATTATTATTATTATTATTATTATTATCTTATTCGTACACTGCGTGGACCAGATCCACTAAAATTATTTTGCTCAAACTCATTAAATAAAATGACGTGTAATATATTTATTAGATGTAAAGTTTCATTTTAAAGACATTGTCAAATAGACCGAAATTTTAGTTTAGTCCTTAGGTTTTTGATACAAATGACACGAGCGCCCCCTGCTGGTGATCTGGTCCAGGCTCATAAACATTGTGAACTTTGTGTGTGTGTGTGTGTGTGTGTGTGTGTGTGTGTGTGTGTGTGTGTGTGTGTGTGTGTGTGTGTGTGTGTGTGTGTGTGTGTTTATTGTTGATTTTCTTCATGATTTGCATGATGTAGTAGTCAATGTACAGGACATACGTCACTCAACGTAGGTGCTACAGAGGATTTGTGACTGAAATCGTTGCTAACTGTAATTAGTAACTTCCTCTTACAGCTGAAGAAGAGATGAGTCTGTTTATAGCCTGATGCTGTTTTTATTGAGCTGTTGCTAATATGCAAGATTAAATGTCAACAATTAACTGTTTTTTAATTAATTAGTTTGTCTGTATATTTTTGCTAATGCCAGTAGCATTGCTTTAGTAGCTAATATAATGAACAAGCTAATGGTAAACATTGCAAACATTCAAGTTGTGTAAAAACTGTTTTGAATCAGTTCACGTTCATGAAGGAAAATGGCATCAGCTAAAAATGTTTACTTTTTAGCATTAAATACTCGAATTTTCTTGAACACTTGAAGCTTGGACTTTTAATCGAGTTCAAATTCAATACATAATCTATACTCGAAAAAAAAACCAAGAGTCAAAAGTTTTTATTTTATATTTAATATTTGTCAAATGCATGAAAATATACTCTCAAGAAATAATAAATATACAATATTTCTTTATGAACAAATTGTACAAAACATGTGTATGAACTGTCAGTTATCACTTCATTATTATTATTATTATTATTATTATTATTATTATTATTATTATTATTATTATTATTATTATTCCCTTGGAGCTGATGGTGAATTTAAGATCCTTAAAAATGTATTAATCTATATTACAGAATTTAGTAACTTAATCCTACCATGGTGCTGTTAAATCCTGGATTCTGATTGGTCAGAAGGTTTTCTACATCTGCTCTACAGCTGCTCAGCTGGTTTATATTAATGCACTGGGTCTAATACCGCATTGTTTCTATAGCAACCGGTGTGTAATTATGGATTTTTGATGAGGTGAAGTTTTCTCTGTGAACACGATTATGGAATGAGTCTCCAGTGTCAGTGCTCTGTAAGAGTCAGACGTAAAGCTGTAGTGTTTATTGACATCTTCAGCAAAGAGGAGTTTACAGTTTAAGGGTTTATATTCCACAGGACAAGTCGCATTTTTGTTGTATTTATTTTGAGAGAGATTGTAGCTGCTATAACGTAAGTGCACAGTAAGAACATGTGTTTCCTGGCTGCTTTAAAACATTAAACATCTATAAATGGATAAGAAATGTTTTGTTTTAAAATTGCTGAGGGGTGAGAAGAGTAAAGTGCTTCTTTGTCGTTCATAGACTTAATCTTAGTCATGTTGTTTTGTTTTACAAAGGAAATTTACGTTTTTATATTGTTTATGAAGCAGAAGTTTACCAGTACTAAACTTTTTGCTAAACTTGGTGCTCGGTTTGTTTTATTTGAGGCGTTCCTAGCTACGATTCATCGTTTCTTCGATTAGATCTGTTTAATTAAAGGGAATTAAACCATACTTAAGTATAAAGAGTGTAACAGACGAGTGAACTCGGGGTTGGTCTGTGGTCATCTGTAAAAACTGGTGTTTGTTTGTTTTTTTTCGATTTGAGAATCGGGTCATTTCAAACACGTGACGTGACCTTCATATCAGTTAAGGCTTTACTTTAGGTCCGGCCTGTTGAGGTTGTGTTCATTTTCTTATATATTATTACACCTGATATTAAGCTAAAGACAATCTACATTGTTTATAATGTTGTTTATGTGTTGTGAGTGTGTGTGTGTGTGTGTGTGTGTGTTTGTGTGTTCTGTATTTTTGGCTCCCTCTTGTGGTCAAGACGTGAAGCGCAGCAGCACCGGTGTGAGAAGACACGTGAGTAAGAAAGTCAGCGTGTAGCCAGGAGTGGGCGTGGCTAAGCCCTTCGCGCTGGGGGGCGGAGTCTCCTGTAGGTGACTGAGGCTAGATCTTTTCCTCTGCTGATCTTCCTGCAGCATCACTGACCTCGTGCTCGTCGTCACGTGGGCGTCAGTTTTCTGGCTGTTCGGAAGTGACGTCGTGCTAAAGGAAACATGAACATTGGTAGTCTTATCTCTTAGGCTTTACATGCTTATTAGACACTTATCTATGATAATAGATAACACTCAGAGACAGGTCAGGACTGATCAGTTCGATGGATTAGAGCGGCGGTGTCCGATCTTATCCGGAAAGGGCCGGTATGGTGCAGGTTTTCATTCCAATCAAGCAGAAGCCACACCTGATTCCACCTGTTTAATCAGTTGTTCTTGGCTTTCAGTATAGACTCTGGTGTGGCTTCTGCTTGGTTGGAATGAAAACCTGCACCCACCCACACCGGCCTTTTGTGGATAAGATCGGACTCCGCTGTATTAGTAGATCAGATTGGTGAGAGGGGACACGGTGGCTTAGTGGTTAGCACGTTCGCCTCACACCTCCAGTGTTGGGGGTTCGATTCCCGCCTCCACCTTGTGTGTGTGGAGTTTGCATGTTCTCCCCGTGCCTCGGGGGTTTCCTCCGGGTACTCCGGTTTCCTCCCCCGGTCCAAAGACATGCATGGTAGGTTGATTGGCATCTCTGGAAAATTGTCCGTAGTGTGTGATTGCGTGAGTGAATGAGTGTGTGTGTGTGTGCCCTGTGATGGGTTGGCACTCCGTCCAGGGTGTATCCTGCCTTGATGCCCGATGACGCCTGAGATAGGCACAGGCTCCCCGTGACCCGAGGTAGTTCGGATAAGCGGTAGAAAATGAGTGAGTGAGTGAGAGATTGGTGAGATTTTGTTAGAACATTTTTATTTATACCTGTAGGTCAGCTGTAGTCATTCAATTCTATCCTTAAATAGAACATATGCACTTGTGATATTTGGCAAATCAGTGCTGGGTAGATTGTGATCTGATTATTAGAATGGAAACCTTTCCCTCATTTTCCTCAGATGTCATGACGAGCTCTGAGACACCGGGTGTGTTACCTGTATCCGATTCGCACCCACAGGTCACTGAAGAGCCTCTGCCTGCTGTGAGGCCTGTGGGCCTTCCGGGGGCGCTGGTGTCTCCCAAACTCCTCCAGCTGACTCAGACTGTCTGGCTCTAGCAGGTGCGGCGGCTCATCTTCTACATCAGGGGGTTCTGACGTCCCCTCGGTCGCCGGCGCAGGATCTTCCCTGCTCTCCGTCACAGTGGTATCGTCCGTCTTTGGCCAGCTCCTAGGACAGCACCACGAGGACGGAAAGACAGAGAGGAAAATGGTCAAATGGTTAACAGTGGCTCTGTGTGTGTGTGTGTGTGTGTGTGTGTGTGTGTGTGTGCGCGTGTGCACTCGTGTGTGTGTGAGAGGTGCTTAATTCCTATACGGTCCACCATCACTACACACACAAAGTCTTCTGCTCCTTCGCTTTTTCCCCCCCCCCCCCCCCCCCCACACACACACACACACATTCCTTAAGCACATAAAGAATTTACGAAGTGCTAAAATGAGCTGCTAACCACCAGAGAAGCCCTAAAATGACACGCCCTCATCTCCCTAAAGCGCCAGCCGTTTGTCCGTCACCTTCTTCATGATGCAGATGCAGTTAAATCCTCATCTTCCTCCTCATTAAACATCATTAACGCTGATGTTTTTCTTCGAATGTTAAACGCTTTAACAAGAAATCTTTGCATCTAAGGTTTATCTAAATAGTCATCTATTCTCCGAGCAAGAAGAACTTTTAAACACTGTAAGGAGAGCGTGAGAAATACTGGGATTTATTTGTATAAGAGGATTAAGTGTGTATTCAGGGCTGTGTTCAGTAGACTAGTCGTGGCAGAAGAAAAAACACGAGCAGGTTAATGAACCTTGTTAGTATGGAAATAGCTGAGATTAGACAAAGCCAATTCTACAGTGGACTTCACATTGTGAGACTAAACTGGGGAAAGTCATGGTGTTTCCTCCACGTGCTCCTGAAGGAATTGCTCCAGCTGTTACTGATGTAAAGTAGAATAAAATGAAAATAAAATGCTCGCGTTATGTCAAAGTGAATCCTGTGTGAAAGTGTTTTTACAGCCACAAGCTGCACGACATCATCCAGTAACTCAGCTAGTTTAACTCTGAGTTTTTATATGCTGCTGAAACTCAAATGAAGCTCCCTCACTCACTCACTCACTCACTCACTCACTCACTCACTCACTCCCTCACTCCCTCACTCACTCACTCACTCACTCACTCACTCACTCACTCCCTCACTCCCTCACTCACTCACTCACTCACTCACACACACATACACTCACTCACTCACTCACTCACTCACTCACTCACTCACTCACTCACACACACATACACTCACTCACTCACTCACTCACTCTCACACTCACTCACTCACTCACTCACTCACACACACATACACTCACTCACTCACTCACTCACTCACTCACTCACTCACTCACACACACATACACTCACTCACTCACTCACTCACTCACTCACTCACTCACTCACTCACACATACACTCACTCACTCACTCACTCACTCACTCACTCACTCTCACAATCCCTCACTCACTCACTTACTCACTCCCTCACTCACTCACTCACTCACTCACTCACTCTCACACTCCCTCACTCACTCACTCACTCCCTCACTCACTCACTCACTCACTCACTCACTCACTCACTCACTCACTCTCACAATCCCTCCCTCACTCACTCACTCACTCACTCACTCTCACAATCCCTCACTCACTCACTTACTCACTCCCTCACTCACTCACTCACTCACTCACTCACTCACTCTCACACTCCCTCACTCCCTCACTCACTCACTCACTCCCTCACTCACTCACTCACTCCCTCACTCACTCCCTCACTCCCTCACTCACTCACTCACTCCCTCACTCACTCACTCACTCACTCCCTCACTCACTCCCTCACTCTCACACTCACTCACTCACTCACTCACTCACTCACCCACTCTCACAATCCCTCACTCACTCACTCACTCACTCACTTACTCACTCCCTCACTCACTCACTCACTCACTCACTCCCTCACTTACTCACTCACTCACTCTCACACTCACTCACTCACTCACTCACTCACTCACTCACACTCACTCACTCACTCAACCACTCTCACAATCCCTCACTCACTCACTCACTCACTTACTCACTCCCTCACTCCCTCACTCACTCACTCCCTCACTCTCACACTCCCTCACTCCCTCACTCACTCACTCACTCACTCACTCACTCTCACACTCCCTCACTCACTCACTCACTCACTCACTCTCACACTCCCTCACTCTCACACTCCCTCCCTCCCTCCCTCCCTCCCTCACTCACTCACTCACTCACTCACTCACTCACTCCCTCACTCTCACACTCCCTCACTCACTCACTCACTCACTTACTCCCTCCCTCACTCACTCACTCAATCACTCACTCCCTCCCTCCCTCCCTCCCTCCCACCCTCACTCTCACACTCCCTCACTCACTCACCCACTCTCACAATCCCTCACTCACTCACTTACTCACTCCCTCACTCTCACAATCCCTCACTCACTCACTTACTCACTCCCTCACTCACTCACTCACTCACTCCCTCCCTCACTCTCACAATCCCTCACTCACTCACTTACTCACTCCCTCCCTCACTCACTCACTCACTCACTCACTCACTCCCTCCCTCACTCTCACAATCCCTCACTCACTCACTTACTCACTCCCTCACTCACTCCCTCCCTTACTCGCTCACTCCCTCCCTCACTCTCACACTCCCTCCCTCACTCACTCACTCACTCACTCACTCACTCACTCACTCACTCAATCACTCACTCACTCACTCACTACCTCCCTCCCTCCCTCCCTCACTCTCACACTCCCTCACTCACTCACTCACACACTCACTCACTCACTCACTCACTCACTCCCTCACTCACACACTCACTCCCTCACTCCCTCCCTCACTTTCTCCCTCCCTCACTCACCCTCTCCCTCCAGCACTCACTCACTTACTCACTCACTCACTCCCTCCCTCACTCACTCCCTCCCTCACTCTCACACTCCCTCACTCACTCACTCCCTCCCTCACTCTCACACTCCCTCACTCACTCACTCCCTCCCTTACTCACTCACTCACTTACTCCCTCACTCCCTCCCTCTCTCCCTCCCTCACTCACTCACTTTCTCCCTCCCTCACTCCCCCTCTCCCTCCAGCACTCACTAACTCACTCCCTCACTCACACACTCACTCCCTCACTCCCTCCCTCACTTTCTCCCTCCCTCACTCACCCTCTCCCTCCAGCACTCACTCACTTACTCACTCACTCACTCACTCCCTCCCTCACTCACTCCCTCCCTCACTCTCACACTCCCTCACTCACTCAATCCCTCCCTTACTCGCTCACTCACTCACTCACTCACACACACACTCACTCACACACACACTCACTCACTCACTCACTCACTCACACACTCACTCACTCACTCCCTCCCTCACTTTCTCCCTCCCTCACTCACCCTCTCCCTCCAGCACTCACTCACTTACTCACTTACTCACTCACTCACTCACTCACTTACTCACTCACTCACTTACTCCCTCACTCCCTCCCTCTCTCCCTCCCTCACTCACTCACTTTCTCCCTCCCTCACTCCCCCTCTCCCTCCAGCACTCACTAACTCACTCCCTCACTTACTCACTCACTCACTCCCTCCCTCATTCCTTCCCTTACTCACTCACTGACTCATTCGTTTATTCCTTCCCTCAGATTCCCCCTCACTCCTTTATTTACACAATCACTCATTCACTTTTTCACTCACTCACTCACTCCCTCCCTTATTCACTCACTCACTCCCTCCCTCCCTTATTCACTCACTCACTCACTCCCTCCCTTATTCACTCACTCACTCACTCCCTCCCTTATTCACTCACTCACTCACTCCCTCCCTTATTCACTCACTCACTCACTCCCTCCCTTATTCACTCACTCACTCTCTCCATCCCAAGGGGTGTGTGCCACTGGAGTTGGGCGAGTGGCATGACCGCTCATCTCATCACGGTTCGAGGGGACGGGTTAGTGGAGGGGGGTGATGGGGTGCAGGACTGGATCAAAGGCATGCTGTAGCTCTGTTTGTAATTTGCAGGCTGTATGTTCAGTGCCTGCATGGTGAGTTACAGCGTGCCGGGCACATCTACGTGCTGGAGCGTGACGTGATGATCGGACCGTGTGTGCAGTTTGCTCTGCCTTCGTCCGTTTAAAATGATGCTCAGTCCAACATGTTATTGAACAACAGACAGAGTTATTATGTGTGCGCCCAAGATAATTGCGGACAGAAATGAGCAGGGAGTGTGTAAGAAAGGACACGGCTGGAATAAACGAGTGGAAAGAAAAGTGAAGTTCTGGTGTCCTTCAGAAAATCTCACCGTTTATTTGAAAGAGAATTTAGCTTTGATGGAAAGAACAAACCAATGAAGGAGGATAAAAAAAACGCAGATCATCGTCTAGTAAAAAAGCTTGACAGATGCTGTGGACCTGTGGACCTTTAACATATGTCCTGTTAGTTCTGTGTGTGTGTGTGTGTGTGTGTGTGTGTGTGTGTGTGTGTGTGTGTGTGTGAATGACTCACGATGTAGCCAGCTCCTGAGCCGGTGTGTGTTCCACCTCGTAACCCTCCTGCCGCAGGATGTCCAGGACACTCTGGTTGCCCAGAAAGTGACCTGAAAAGACAATAAAATGCTCCTATCAATGATCGCACGACTACACAACATCAAACACCACACTAACTTACAGAGTCACACCATACACACCATGGACACTATTAATCCCATCCTCATTTTCCTGCTGTGAGTTGTTGTGAAAGTTCTGAGGTTTGAGAGATTTAAAGAATAAAGTATCACACTGGTAGACACGGGAACAACTTATGGTGCTCAGCTGCGTAGCAGGACCCAACACTCTGTAAATAGCATCATCAGCATCGTCAATCGATCAATCGACAATCGATCATTGGCTCAAAGTTGAAAAGTTCAAAGTGTTTATTGTCATATGCACAGACAGAAAGCATGTTTCCCTGCACAATGAAAGTCTCACTTTGCCGTCCACAATAAATATCATACAGTAAAGTAAACAATAAAATAGAATAAAAAATAAAATATAAGAGCAATAAAAGCAATAAAGGTGAGGTACAAAAGGCATAAGTGAGGTGCAGTCGACAGGCAATAATGAGGTGTGCGTTCTGAGTATGAGTTGAAGCATAATGAGTAGGCAGTTTGAACAAGGCAAATAGGTGGTGCAGTTCTTGGTGAGTATGTAGTTCTGAAATAAGGCATAAGTGAGTAGTGAGTTCTGAACAGGCAATAAAGTGAGGTAGTGCAGTTCTGAACAAGGCAATAAAGTGAGGTGGTGCAGTTCTTGGTGAGGTAGTGTAGTTCTGAATAAGGCAATAAAGTGAGGTGGTGCAGTTCTGAACAAGGCAATAAAGTGAGGTAGTGCAGTTCTGAACAAGGCAATAAAGTGAGGTGGTGCAGTTCTTGGTGAGGTAGTGCAGTTCTGAACAAGGCAATAAAGTGAGGTGGTGCAGTTCTTGGTGAGGTAGTGCAGTTCTGAACAAGGCAATAAAGTGAGGTAGTGCAGTTCTGAACAAGGCAATAAAGTGAGGTAGTGCAGTTCTGAACAAGGCAATAAAGTGAGGTGGTGCAGTTCTTGGTGAGGTAGTGCAGTTCTGAACAAGGCAATAAAGTGAGGTGGTGCAGTTCTGAACAAGGCAATAAAGTGAGGTGGTGCAGTTCTTGGTGAGGTAGTGCAGTTCTGAACAAGGCAATAAAGTGAGGTGGTGCAGTTCTGAACAAGGCAATAAAGTGAGGTGGTGCAGTTCTTGGTGAGGTAGTGCAGTTCTGAACAAGGCAATAAAGTGAGGTGGTGCAGTTCTGAACAAGGCAATAAAGTGAGGTGGTGCAGTTCTTGGTGAGGTAGTGCAGTTCTGAACAAGGCAATAAAGTGAGGTAGTGCAGTTCTGAACAAGGCAATAAAGTGAGGTGGTGCAGTTCTTGGTGAGGTAGTGCAGTTCTGAACAAGGCAATAAAGTGAGGTAGTGCAGTTCTGAACAAGGCAATAAAGTGAGGTGGTGCAGTTCTTGGTGAGGTAGTGCAGTTCTGAAAAAATGAATGTGCAAAAATGTAATTCAGTGTAAACAGTTATGTCCATGTAAACAGTTATGTCCATGTAAACAGTTATGTCCATGTAAACAGTTATGTCCATGTAAACAGTTATGTCCATGTAAACAGTTAACAGTTACAGTTATTTAGTTGTTGTAGTTGTTTAGGAGTCTGATGACAGAGGGGAAGAAAGAGTTCTTCAGTCTTGAGGTCCTGCATTTCACACTTCTGTACCTCCGTCCTGAGGGTAGAAATGTGAACGGTCCGTGCTGGGGGTGGGAGGGGTCTTTGAGGATGGACGCAGCTCTCCTGTGGACTCTGTGATGGTAGATGCTCTGCAGAGAGGGCAGTTGAGTCCTGATGATCTTCTGCGCACCATCTGATCTTCACCACTCTCTGCAGGCGTTTGCGGTCCATGACAGTAGTGCTGCCGTACCACACAGTGATGCAGTTGGTCAGTACACTCTCGATGACTCTCAAAATTACCGCATGCTCGTCTCCTGACCAAGATAATCTGACCAGGACAAGGTCTGCTAGAAGGTCTGCTGGAAGATTTACTGGAAGTTGTTTATGCCTAATTCCCGACAACTCGTCTCCAGTCCCTACTGCCCTTGTCATAATCTTAACAAAACACCTGATGACAATGTCAGTCTCTGGTCATTACGCATACAGGGTACAAGCATAGAAGGAAAAGGCCTTATGAACATCTTTAGATTAGAAATTTCCACCACAGAGTCTGATCTAAAACGAGTCTTTCAGTGTGAGACGTGTGTTTGTCCCTCTGTCGATATTCTTACACTGAATTTTAGTCTTGAAGATAAACACCTTCAGATTTTAGAGGCTTTTTAGACGAACGAACACTCGCAGGGTCTCAGAGAGCAGAAACGGGTTTGATATCGACGTTTACCGTGAAGATACAAACATCTGTGTGGGAAAAAACATCCAGTCCTGAGTGTCTACTTTCATATGAGCTTCATATTAACTGTGAAGTGAGACACGATGAAGATGTTCAGTCATCAACATGGACAGAAGAAAAACAGGTAGAAATGTTATTTTTTTGGTCTTTTTTGGAGTTTAAACATGTGGTTTTCTGTAGATATGAAATAACTGTGTGACAGAGACAGAGCTTGGTAATATCATGTATTAGCAAAAACGAATTTCTGGCATTCAGATATTCGTTTTTGCTAATACATGATATTACCAAGCTCTGTCTCTGTCACACAGTCTCTGTACTTTGGCTGTTGAGACATCAAACACACACATACTGTATACACACACATACACACACACACACTGTGCCACACATGATGAAAGCTGTTTTACTTTCCCGACGCTCACAGATAATCCGGTGCATCACTCAACCCAGCAATAACCGCTAATACGACAGTAGCCGCATGCTTGAGTTATTAACATCATGCTGAAAATCCTCCAGCGTCTCTCTTTTCATGCCTCGACGCCATCATTATTTCTCCTCTGAGTTCAAAGACTCCAGCGGCGCAGCGTGAAGAGGCTCCGCTCAGGTGTCGCTCAGATCTGACGGCAGATCGCACCGCTCAAGTCTGAGCATAAACGGGAGGCCCGATGAAAGATGCGTCCAATCTTCACCTCGGGTAATGCAGAACCTGGTGTTGTCAGTGTTCAACACCTCAACACCAGAACAACACCGGGGTCACGGACAGAGCGATGTTTCTGATTCAGGAGCCAGAAACTGGTCTAAAGACAGAACGTGGTCAAAGAAAGAAAGGAAGAAAGAAAAAGGAAAAGAATAAAATGAAGGAAGAAAAAAAACAAAACAGAAAAAGCCCTATGAGAGAAAATGGAAAAAAGGAAGAAAAGAAGGAAGGAAGACGCGAGAAAAGCAGAGAGAGTGAAAAAGGAAAAAGGGATAAAATGTGAAAGAAAGACAGAACACTTGTCCACTCGTACACTCACACAATAGTACACTTGTATGTACACTTGTCCACTCGTACACTCACACACTAGTACACTTGTATGTACACTTGTCCACTCGTACACTCACACACTAGTACACTTGTATGTACACTTGTCCACTCGTACACTCACACACTAGTACACTTGTATGTACACTTGTCCACTCGTACACTCACACACTAGTACACTTGTATGTACACTTGTCCACTCGTACACTCACACACTAGTACACTTGTATGTACACTTGTCCACTCGTACACTCACACACTAGTACACTTGTATGTACACTTGTCCACTCGTACGCTCACACACTAGTACACTTGTATGTATACTTGTCCACTCGTACACTCACACACTAGTACACTTGTATGTACACTCGTATACTTGTATTTAAACTTGTTCACTTGTAAACTCGTAAACATGGACTGAATTTGCAATGAAGCCGAGAGAAGCCGTGGAAAATGCTGTTCGCTTCCTTTAATCTTTCCCCACGTTAGGATTCCTGTCTGCAGTCACACACTCAGGAAACATCAACAATTCAGGCTTCATTAGAGCCAAACGAGCTTGAATTAAGCCTCAGTCATTAATGGGGTGTAAGAGCTGGAACTAACGAGCCGTGCTGCTGTAATTAGAGTCGAGCACCGTGTTAGCACGAGTGCTAATGTTCCTCAGTAATAGAGACAAGCGCACACTGAACCACTGAGCCTTTATCACTCCTTAACAGGCCTGGAACCAAGAAGCTGCAGGTTTTAGGGGCGGAGTCATGTTTACATTTACATCATTTAGCAGACGCCCTTATCCAGAGCGACTTACATTTTTGTCTCATTTTTA
>NC_083470.1:2505000-2520000 GCF_030014155.1 Tachysurus vachellii
AAAATGCACTTTTTTTTGTTCTGCACCATCCACAACCTCTCAAACTATTCACTCGTTTTCTACCGCTTATCCGAACTACCTCGGGTCACGGGGAGCCTGTGCCTATCTCAGGCGTCATCAGGCATCAAGGCAGGATACACCCTGGACAGAGTGCCAACCCATCGCAGGGCACACACACACACACACTCTCATTCACTCACGCAATCACACACTACGGACAATTTTCCAGAGATGCCAATCAACCTACCATGCATGTCTTTGGACCGGGGGAGGAAACCGGAGTACCTGGAGGAAACCCCCGAGGCACGGGGAGAACATGCAAACTCCACACACACACAAGGCAGAGGCGGGAATCGAACCCCCAACCCTCGAGGTGTGAGGCAAACGTGCTAACCACTAAGCCACCGTGCCCCCACCTCTCAAACTAGTATCTACAAATTAGAAAGACAGGAAATTACTGTTACCAGTATCACGATATTATTGGATGTGTAAACCCAGTTCATTTCTCTTCCCGGTTAGGGTTCACTGGGAACACTGGGAATGAGGCGGGAAAATTCACCAGATTGGACGCCAATTCATTGTGTGGTACATGGTAACACCTAGAGCCAATTTTCAGCATGTTTTTCTGAGGTGAGGAAACCTGTGGGAACCAACAAGTACTTCAGGAGAACATGTGAAACTCCATACAGACACTAAGCCCATTCTAATAATAATAATAATAATAATAATAATAATAATAATAATAATAATAATAAAAAATCCAATTATACTAAACAACTGGAAATATAATAAAGTGTAAGTGAGTGTGCTGGTTTTCCAACGAAATCCCCCAAAGTTCTCATTTTTCTCGTCGGAATCCATCTTTCCAAACACTCTCCTTTCCAAAGACGCTCATGGTGGCCTACAAAGAAAGAACCAGAACACAGAAGGAAATGTTTAGACTGTTCAGGTAGCACCGAGGGCCGAATGGCGCCGCCGAAGCAGGCTTCACCTCCTGCTTGGGTTCTACTGTACAATTACAATCAGCTTAATGAAAGATCTGAAAACGAATTAAAGGGAGGAAAGTGCAGTTTGGAGACCCATCTGAAGTTGCTTCTGGAGCAGGATTTTAGTTGGTCAGGTTTCACGTCACGTCAGTCAAATGACCTACTTTTGTAAAACAAAGAGGTTCTTGACTACATGTACAGTATTGTAAGATTTTACTTCTAGACTGAGTTGGAACTTCTGATTTTGGCACCGTTTAGATCTTTCCAGATGTTAGCAGAATGCTGATCTACTACCTTCCACCCAGCATGCACATCTGTTCCTGAGTACTGTTTACTTTCTTCTAAATTCATGCGCAAACTGATGCCGGTAATTGTTGGTCTGGTCATCACTCTGGAATCACAGGGTAGAAGAAGGACAGAAGGATGTCTTCCCACCCAGAGAGCCCAGATCTTCCTCTCCATTCCCTCCATTGTGGTATCATCAGGATTCAATGATTTTTTTCGTTTCTTCGTTTTTTTTTTCTCGTTTATTTTTGTAATAAGTTAGTGTTAACGTTGTGATATCATCTGATCCAGGAAAACAAATCAGCCAAGGAACGAGTGGTAAAGAGGAGGATGGGGTTCAGTTAAGACAGCTAGCTTGTCACAAATTTACAGATTCTACAAATCTTTTGCATTGACATCTGGAGAGCAGAAGAGATTAATCCTAGCTTGTTTTATTTTAACCAGGAAAGCAGACCATATCATGACCGAAGCAACCGGACAGGAAGCGATCCACATGGACAGCTGGTTTAAAACTCAAAAAAAGTAAGAAACAACCATCGAAGTATCTTTGGCTCATAGATTTTTATTCAACCAAGGCATAAAACTGAACCTGCGAGCATTCCTGAAATGTCTTCTTACTGTATACTGACACCACGCTGCTCACGTTCAAACCTTCTGGTGTCTCTGTGGAGAACAGTTAGAGAGTCACGGAGAGGAAAAGTGGAGCTTTAACGGCACGTTAAGTGAAATGGCTCTGTTACGAGGTGGTGGATCCCACAGAGAGAAACGTGTTAAAGACCTTCTCCAAAATCACTCCAAAGTTACTCCTACTTTCTCCTGCAGGGTTGATCTGCTTCCAATGACTCCCCTTCTATCCCTCTGTTCTCTCACTCTCGCTCTTTTTTCACTGAAGACGGTGCTTGCATGCCTCTTGCATGTCTTTCACCTCTTGCATATCTCACACATCTCTCAGGGCACCTTTTGCAGGCTTCTCAGGATATCTCTTGAAACATTTTTCACGTACCTCTCGGGACACCTCTCACATGGTTCTCGTACACTTCTCGAGAGAGACCTCTTGCACAGCACTCACACACTTCTGAGGACACCTCTTGGGACACCTCTCACATGGCTCTCGTACAATTCTTGAGAGACCTCTTGCATAGCACTCACATACAGCACTCACACACTTCTGAGGACACCTCTTGGGACACCTCTCACATGGCTCTCGCACAGTTCCCGAGAGACCTCATGCACAGCACTCACACACTTCTGATGACACCATTTGGGACACCTCTCACATGGCTCTCGTACAATTCTTGAGAGACCTCTTGCACAGCACTCACATACAGCACTCACACACTTCTGAGGACACCTCTTGGGACACCTCTCACATGGCTCTCGTACACTTCTCGAGAGAGCTCTTGCACAGCACTCACACACTTCTGAGGACACCTCTTGGGACACCTCTCACATGGCTCTCGCACACTTCTCGAGAGACCTCTTGCACAGCACTCACACACTTCTGAGGACACTTCTTGGGACACCTCTTACATAGCTCTCGCACACTTGCACAGCACTCACACACCTCTCGTACACCCGTTGAAACACACAACTCTCGCACGCCTCAAGGGACACCGCTCAGGACACCTCTCTCACACCTCTCACATGCCTCTTTGGACACCTCTCGCACACCTGATAATCTCTCCAATGGCTTATTCAGATAAGAGTATTGCTTTGGTGCTGTACTGTTTCCTCTGACAAATGGCTCTTTCTTCTCAGCCAATGCTGGCAGAACAAACACATTTTTACTCTGGATACATTTCCAGCCACGATTTTTTTTTTACTTCCACAAAGAAAAAAAATGCAACTTGATTTATATACTGTTTATATATATATGTTGAATGTTGAATATTAATTGAAAAAAGCACCAGTTCCCCACCCACTGAGAGCTTCACAAACACGTTCTTATCTGTTCTTCATTTCCTTCCTACTCACACGATGTGGCTTTGCATCGTCCAAAATTCAGTTCCAACACCAAAGAATGCAAATGTATGAGTTATTGATTCTGTCCAACTCTGGAGGTTACAACGTCCACGCCTTTAAGTTAGACAGTATTAAAGCTGTTTTCAGAAATATTTAAGATCTACATCACCTCCGTAACACTACAGTTTACACTTCCGCCTTGATTTTTATTGCACTGTTGCCTGTTGCTCCTCCCAATTATCCAACATGGCTGACAGTGACACTTGTTTGTCTAAAATTTCTACACCAAAAGGTCTAAATGTTTAAAAAATAAATGCTGGACTGTAACAAAAATGTGGTAGATGTGGAGGAGGAAGACATAGTTTACTAATAGAGCTAGCTAGTCTGGGAATAAGATTGCTAGCTAGCTAATAAACATAGCCAAATGATGACTAAATTAATAGGAAAAAGACATTTTTGTTTTATTTTGTGTTGGTGTGTATTTTTGTTTGTTTGTTTGTACAGGAACTGACCAGCTGTAGCTTTTTCCTGTTGGCAAATAAGTCCTTGGTCACTAGCTAACTACACTCTATAGCAGTTTTCCTCATTAGCATCCAGGTAACCTGCTAGCAATTCTCCTTGAAAAGATTTATGATGTTCTCCTACTGAGAAACTCTATTTGTATGAAGATTCAGGAAGAGACAGGAACTTGATGTAATGATGTTTATTACAAAAATAATTTTCTAACAATGCAGACTACTTGGTGTAGTTTGCTAATATTATTCGGTTACATGGCGTACTGTAGCAGCACTCAGCAGTAATCATTATTTATACACTCCTGAACAAAATCCTAAGACCAGGGAAAATATTCGCACTTATAACTATTCACACTAGAGAGTAAGCAATTTATTGAAAACTGCATTTCCACTCAAACAGGTCAGTCATCAGCTGATCAAAAGTTTAAGATATAATATCCTTTAAAAGTTAAAATCTGTGCAAAAATATGACTTTCATGTCATTATCCTTCAGACAGTCCCACTGTCATCGTCTCCTGATGGCAAAAGCAAAAAGGCTTTCTGTTTTTGAACGCGGCAGATTGTTGATCTGCACAAGCAAGGGCTCTCACAACGTGCCATTGCTGCTGAGGTCGGACGCAGTAAGACAGTCATTTTCTCTCTCTCTCTCTCTCTCTCTCATTTTCTACTGCTTATCCGAACTACCTTCGGGTCCTCGGGATCTCAGGCATCATCGGGCATCAAGGCAGGATACACCCTAGACAGAGTGCCAACCCATCGCAGGGCACACACACACTCTCATTCACTCACGCAATCACACACTCTGGACAATTTTCCAGAGATGCCAATCAACCTACCATGCATGTCTTTGGACCGGGGAGGAAACCGGAGTACCCGGAGGAAACCCCCGAGGCACGGGGAGAACATGCAAACTCCACACACACAAGGCAGAGGCGGGAATCGAACCCCCAACCCTGGAGGTGTGAGGCGAACGTGCTAACCACTAAGCTACCGTGCCCCCTAAATGCAACACACTACAGTTTTTTCTATACTTTCCATGAAGGAAAAAAACGATATATGCGGCTGTTCTCTTCATTTTAGATGTCAAATGGGTTTTGTGGCTCCCTGAGTTTTTCTTTCTGTGGGAAACGGGTCCAAATGGCTCTTTGAGTGTTTAAGGTTGCCAACCCCTGGTCTATGGTCTTAAACTTTTGATCAGCTGATGAACAGCTTGTTTGAGTTTAAATGCAGTTTTCAATAAATTGCCAATTTCTGGGGGTTTTTTGTCTCTTGCTCTTTTTTCTTCTTTTGACATTTTGAAGCAGTTCTTACAACCTGGTTATGATCTACCAGGAGGAAATGCAAATACTTGGAATGTTTCCCCAGTTAGATTTAGTTCAGGAGCGTGTGTGTTATCCTCTGCAGTGAGGGTATTACTATTATTTTAACATTTAATATGTTTGTTTTGTAAGTATTCTTTGTTAGGATAAGCTTCAGCTCCACCATGACCCTGAACGGGATAAAGTGCTTACTAAAAGAGAGAGAGTGTGTGTTGCGTTGACATAATGCCTCGTGTTTGTTTTGTGTTTTTGTCAAGGCCGTAATTTATTGTGGCAATTTGCTGTTTTTTCCCATACTTGGCAGTCTGTGGCTAACCACCATGCCTGTTGTTGTGGTGCAAGGCTTGTACTCTACAAAACCACCATCAGGAGGATCCTGGGTGTTTCTATCCATCTCAGTGGCTTGTTCAGAAAGCCAGAAATGGACCTAAAGACACACCATCTTTTACACCAAGCTCCTTTGGATCTCCTCAAGCATCTCTTGCTTGTCACCATTTTTCAAGATATAAGGAAGACATCACTCAACTCCATCTGGCTGTCACCAAATGAAGCCCTTACTCTTCACCAAGCACAAATTAGCACATCATTCATGGTAGCCTGATGGTCTTCTCAGTTCCTGGCCTCACTAACATTCTAGCTGAAATCTTTGGATCCATGTCACTCCTGACCTCCACACACTACTAAATAGCTCTGGTGCTTCCTGTGTGTAGGAGGGAGTAACCGGTAAAGCCATTAGAGGGGGGAATATGCTCACATTCGGATGGATGGGTTTTTCTGTGCTCACGCCTGTCTCAGGAGCGGCTCTCGAGGTCACGACCTCTTGCTCAACATGCCATGCTTATTGTCGGAGGGGTGAAGTACATGACCATGTGACCTTAAAGGAATAATTCACCCAGCCTGACAGCTAGAAGGTAGCAGGGGTTTGGTGGTGTTTTTCCTAAAAGCATATAACAGCTTTTTTTTATCCATTTTTGGTTAAAGTTCATGTTGTGAAACGTCAACAAAATAAGTTCTAATTTTTGTTATGGCAGCTTTAAACAAGGATTTGCTTTCTCTCAGTTGTAGTTAATAAGACAGATGAGCTTGTTGTCCATCCATTCATCCACCTACTTTCTGTAGTGCTTATCGTACACTTATCTTTATTCTATCCCAGGCTCTCAGGCTACAAGGTGAAGGACTCACTGGACAGGATCTCAACCTATCATAAGACACAATCATATACACAATACAATACACAGAGATTTAGAGATGCCAATCATTGAGAAACATGTAACGTGGATTGGAGGATGGAACCCAAGAACCCAGAGGATATCCCTGAAATATGGGTAGAACATGCAAATTCCACACAAACACAGAATGGCTACAGAAATGTAGTTGTAAAATGTCTATCCATCCATCCATCCATCCATCCATCAATCCATGCATCCATCCATGCATCCATCCATCCATCCATCAATCCATGCATCTATCCATGCATCCATCAATCCATGCATCCATCCATCCATCAATCCATGCATCCATCCATCCATCCATCAATCCATGCATCCATCCACCCATCCATCTATCCATCCATCTATCCATCCATCCATCCATCCATCCACCAATCCATGCATCCATCCACCCATCCATCTATCCATCAATCCATGCATCCATCCATCCATCAATCCATGCATCCATCCACCCATCCATCTATCCATCCATCTATCCATCCATCCATCCATCCATCCATCCATCCATCCACCAATCCATGCATCCATCCATCCATCTATCCATCCATCCATCTATGCATCCATCCATCCATCCATGCATCCATCCATCCATCCATGCATCCATCCACCCATCCATCTATCCATCCATTTATCCATCCATCCACCAATCCATGCATCCATCCATCCATCTATCCATCCATCCATCTATGCATCCATCCATCCATCCATCAATCCATGCATCCATCCATCCGTCCATCCATCCATGCATCCATCCATCCATCCATCCATCCATCCATCTATCTATCCATCTATCCATCCATCCATCCATCCATCTATCCATCCATCCATCCATCCATCCATCCATCAATCCATGCATCGGTTTTCTGTAAATTTTAACACAGGGTTGCTGGTAACCTGGAGAAATGAAGAATTTGACCTTGTTTAGTCATCGCAGTTTAGGTTATTAGTTCTGATTGGACAGATTTGAATACATATTAATGAGTATTATATAAGGAATAGACTAGAAGTGAACAATACTGAAAATCTGAGACTGTAATGACTGAGCGCACCTCTCACTTTCCCCTTTCACACCCAGACCCCCTCCTCCGGTTTGCCAGTCAGGTCAACTGCAGGTCATCGCTTCTGTTTGAACAGACAGCGCCAGCTGATCGTGACAGCTTGTTTTACTCGTCAGGCATGAAGACACGGTAAAGAGTGAAGATGCTGTTTGTGTTTGCGCTGCTGCTCAGGCTGTAAATCTGACTCTGAAAAGGACAGAGGTGAGGAAGACTTGAGCTGAGAATGTCACCGTGAAACACAGCTGTGTCTGATCTCAGTGAAATGCTCCGTATTCAACGTTCTGTACATTCACCGGAGTATATACACTAACTCGTACACCTGCTCATGTGGCTGAACAGAGGGGGTATTTTAGTCATCATGATCTTCCTGTTTTGGTTGACCATGTTGTCCATGTTGATCACTGAATGTCTCACTCCACAGTGCTGGTCAATAAGAAGCTCATATGGATGTAGACACTCAGGACTCACGTCCAAGCCTATAAGAGGTGATATATTCATAAAAACGTTACAACAAAACAAAAACAGTGATTTTTTTTCCCACACAGATGTTTGTATCTTCACAGTAAATGTTGATATCAAACCCGTTTCTGCTCTCTGAGACGCTGCGAGTGTTCATTCATCTAAAAAGACTCTAAAATCTAAAGGTGTTTGTCTTCAAGACTAAAATTCAGTGTAAGATTATCAACACAGGGACAAACAAACATCTCACACTGAAAGGCAACAGAGTCATGACTCGTTTTAGATCAGACTCAAGGTGAGAAAATCATTCATCACTTTATACTGAATGAAAATGTCCTATAAGTTGATTTCCATTTCGCCGGCAAAACAGAACATCAGTGTACTGGGAAAAATGGTTAAAATCCTGTTTGGGATGAATACTTGAAGATGTGAGTAATTATGTGACTAGAGATGTGTGTGTGTGTGTGTGTGAATAGAGATGTGATTAATTGTGTGAATGTGATTAATTGTGTGAATAATTAATTGTGTAAATGTGATTAATTGTGTGAATAATTAATTGTGTGAGTGTGATTAATTGTGTGAATGTGATAAATTGTGTGAATAATTAATTGTGTGAGTGTGATTAATTGTGTGAATGTGATTAATTGTGTGAATAATTAATTGTGTGAATGCGATTAATGGTGTGAATGCGATTAATGGTGTGAATGTGATTAATTGTGTGAATGCGATTCATTGTGTGAATGCGATTAATTGTGTGAATGCGATTAATTGTGTGAATATGATTAATTGTGTGAATGTGATTAATTGTGTGAATGCGATTAATTGTGTGAATATGATTAATTGTGTAATGCGATTCATTGTGTGAATGCGATTAATTGTGGGAATGTGATTAATTGTGTGAATGCGATTAATTGTGTGAATGTGATTAATTGTGGGAATGTGATTAATGGTGGGAATGTGATTAATGGTGTGAATGTGATTAATTGTGTGGATGTGATTAATTGTGTGAATGTGATTAATTGTGTGAATGTGATTAATTGTGGGAATGTGATTAATTGTGTGAATGTGATTAATTGTGTGAATGTGATTAATTGTGTGAATGCGATTAATTGTGTGAATATGATTAATTGTGTGAATGTGATTAATTGTGTGAATGCGATTAATTGTGAATATGATTAATTGTGTAATGCGATTCATTGTGTGAATGCGATTAATTGTGGGAATGTGATTAATTGTGTGAATGTGATTAATTGTGTGAATGCGATTAATTGTGGGAATGTGATTAATTGTGTGAATGTGATTAATTGTGTGAATGTGATTAATTGTGTGAATGTGATTAATGGTGTGAATGCGATTAATTGTGGGAATGTGATTAATTGTGTGAATGTGATTAATTGTGGGAATGTGATTAATTGTGGGAATGTGATTAATGGTGTGAATGTGATTAATTGTGTGAATGTGATTAATTGTGTGAATGTACTGTATTTCTGTCTCCCTTCCAGTTTGGCAGCAAGGCTAGACTTGGGATTCTGGATAAAAGTGACCACTGAAGATGAATGAATGAATAAAATCATTGCTTAAAGAGTTTTCACTTTTCAGTGGATCTTCTACAGGATTATAGAATCTAAAAATTATTTTTATTTCATGACATCAAACCAAAGTCAGTCATTCCAGGATTTAGTGATTTTATAATCAGAGAGATTCAAATAAAAAAAATCAACAAACTGTGATATTGGGACAAGACTGCAGTTTTTCACAACGGCGCATTTTGGGCCTTGACGACACGTGTTAGTTACATCACGTCACAAAAAGTCACACATTTTCACTGAGATTAAAAGATTCACCAATTTTGACTAGATTCTATCAGAAAATGCCATTTTTGACTAACAATCACAAAGAAACTGTAGCGGTTCTCCTTGGCCATGATGCCAGTCGTGGTTCACTCCATCGTGAGGAAGTGATGGATGAATGCAGTGTGTGAAGTGAAATGGTGTGAGGGTAGTTGAGGAAGTGAGGGGTGCAGAGGGTTTAGGGGGGGGTTTAGAAGGCACCTCATGGCATGTTGGCTGGGAGAGAAATATATTAATGCAAATGTTTTTCCTCATTCTTTTTTTTCTTCCTCCCTCTCCCATGGGCAGGTGGTCTGGCACCGAGCTGACAGGGGCATCAGAAACCAATTACCCCGTCTGCTTACACATGGCCTTTTCTCTGCCAAGTTAAACTAGTGTATCTGAATGGCTCCCTCTCTCTCTCTCTCTCTCTCTCCTTCTCTCTTTCTCTCTCTCTCTGTTGAGAAGTTTGCTTTATTGGCATGGCGCTTTTCTACACCGCATTGCCAAAGCAACCACAAAAGCAACAATCATCAAAGCTGTCACGAGATTTAACAACACAACGCTAACAATACACTTCTTACTCAATACTAACAATAAAACCATCTCTCTCTCTCACACACACACACACACACACACAGTGATGCTAATATCAGTTCTCCGTCATTCCCGGGATTGGCGAGCGGACTTTCTGTGACTCACTCAGGAATGTTTCAGGCTTCAGTTTTCGGGCTATGACACAAATCAGCAAACAAATCAGTTTGTCCCTTTACAGAAAGCAGCTACAGATAAAACGTCTAAGGCTCTCGACGCAAGAGGAAGATCTCAGTATGTACTTGGAATTTATTAACTCGAAACGACAGGCTTTATTTTGGCACCAGCCGACTCGGAGCCGTGATTCTGGCTACGAGTGACAAAATCAAATTAAGATTCTTTCCATTCAAAGTAAAGTAGTTAACGTGGTGAAGCTACAAATCCAAATTTCTTGCACTAATCGCAAGCTGCAGGTTGTCTGATGTCCCCTGAGTCTCTCTCTCTCTCTCTCTCTCTCGCTCTCTCTCTCTCTCTCTCTCTCTCGCTCTCTCTCTCTGTCTCTCTCTCTCTTTCGTGCGTTCATTTTTAACAAGCCTCAGCTCGGATTTCAGAAAACTGGAAGCGAAATTTATACACGGTATTTTGGCTGACTTCGCTGCACAAAGCAGAAAAGTGCAATAGGCAGCTCTCTCTCTCTCTCTCTCTCTCTCTCTCTCTCTCTCTCTCTCTCTCTCTCTCTCTCGTAGCTTTCTCACTTTCTAATTTAAACACCGTTTCAAATATGTCCACTATATGACTCCTAAAGAGCGTTTGGTTCGTTTGCTCATTTTAAAGTGGAACAAACTGTTAGAAACATATTAGATAACAGTAAGATAATCAAGCTTGACATTATTAATAGAGTTCTTATGAACAGCTATGAACATACTTTCTGATATAGCAAACATAAACAGTCGTTTTCTCTATTGAAGTTAGGGAGAAAATGCTAAGTCCGCCGCACGCGTCTCCGTGAACGAGCCGTTACTATAGAAACCATTACGTATTAGAGCGAGTGTGCTGATATAAACCGGTGACTTGTAGCTGTGACACTGAGCTGCTGTACTAGAAAAATAACCACCAACTTCTGACCAATCAGATTCGAGAGGTTAATAGCATCATCCAGTGGTACGATGACTTTAACTTAACAAACAATTATATAAACAAAAGAAACAAACTTTAATCTCACTACCCTGCTTTTTATTTAGTTCTCACCCTTTCCTAAATTTACTTCGATACTAAAAGCCCTTTTTAATCCCCCACCAACCCACCCCCACTCTCTCTATCTCTTTTTTTCTAAACGTTATATAATGTAATGGGCATCGCTGCCTCAATGGGCAACCAGCTACTGGAAGACCTACGACTGAAATCTTTCAACAAATTTGATTTCTCTACTCGTTCGGCTTCTCT
Organism: Tachysurus vachellii; assembly: GCF_030014155.1. NCBI lineage: Eukaryota > Metazoa > Chordata > Actinopteri > Siluriformes > Bagridae > Tachysurus > Tachysurus vachellii. The sequence goes on from NC_083470.1 coordinate 2,516,620, forward strand.
AAACACTTCCATGTGTCCCATGTTACAGTGAAACCGGAGTTACGGTGAGAACGAGGTGGAGAGAAAAGTACAAAGGAGAAGGAATGTGAAAGTTCATTAAATTAGGTAGACAGGAAAAGAAAGAGAGAAAGAGATGAAATTGATTGAGATGTAAGACCCTGTGCCGAAAACTACGGTGGCCGAGAAGTGCAAAACAAATTAACAAATCCGAAAACACATTAACAAATCCGAAAACACATTAACAAATCCGAAAACAAATTAACAAATCCCAAAACACATTAACAAATCCGAAAACAAATTAACAAGTCAGACAACCCGGAAGAGGTTGGTATAGATTGTGAATGGAAACTTACCATCATCGGACGAGACACCTTTCATTCACCTGTATATCTTTAATGACAGGTGTCTTGTCCAATGATCGGTAAGTTTCCATTCACAAACTATACCGACCGCTTCCAGGTTGTCTGAATCGGTGCACGAAACACATTAACAAATCAGAAAACCCAACGACATTTCAGACAACCCGGAAGAGGTTGGTATAGTTTGTGATTGGACAAGACACCTGTCACTCAAGGTATACATGAAGTTCAACAGTCTGCCGCAGGGAAAAGTTGGAATGGATGGATGGAATGGATTACTGTGGATTAATTCTGTTATTTTCTTATATTTAAACGGAGAACTTTACACATAAGATTCCATACCTGTATATCTTGAGTGACAGGTGTCTTGTCCAATGATCGGTAAGTTTCCATTCAAAAACGATACACTACCGTTTCCGGGTTGTCTGACTTGTCCTTGTGTTTTCGGATTTGTTAATTTGTTTTCGGATTTGTTAATTTGTTTTCGGATTTGTTAATGTGTTTTCGGATTTGTTAATTTGTTTTCGGATTTGTTAATGTGTTTTCGGACTTGTTAATGTGTTTTCAGATTTGTTAATGTGTTTTCGTACTTGTTAATTTGTTTTCGGAATTGTTAATTTGTTTTCGGATTTGTTAATGTGTTTTCGGATTTGTTAATGTGTTTTCGGATTTGTTAATGTGTTTTCGGATTTGTTAATGTGTTTTCGTATTTGTTAATTTGTTTTCGGAATTGTTCATTTGTTTTCGGATTTGTTAACGTGTTTTCGGATTTGTTAATTTGTTTTCGGATTTGTTAATTTGTTTTGCACTTCTCGGCCACCGTACAAAACTTTTTTTTTTAAACACAGACAACGTCATAATAAATCTCTTTATTCTGTTTTACTTTTTTACAATCCGTCACTAACAAACCTGTTCGAACAAACCTGTCTGACAAGGAAGGAAAGAGGGAAGGAAGGAAGGAAAGAGGAAAGGAAGGAGAGAAGTAAGTTAGGAAGGAAGAAAAAAAGAAGGAACGAAGGACAGAGAAGGAAAGATGGAAGTAAAGAAAGAAAGCAAGACAGGAAAATAATCAATGATGTGGTGTGATGAGTCTTTTCAATACAGAGTTAAGGGCCTTACTCAGGGGCCCAGCAGTGGCAGTCTAACGGACTTAAGATTTTTCTCACTCCCTTCTGATTGGTAGTCCAGCACTTTAACCGCCAGGACACCACATTCCCCACATCATCCATGTTTTTGTGTGATCGCCCTGAGCGAGGGGTTTTGTTCTCTCTAATGAGACGGAGCGCAGGATCAATTGGTCGGGTCCGGGTCCGGGTTGGAATAAGCCTGAAACGATTGACCTGCTGATGGGCACGATTAATCAAGACGACGTCTGAAGGAAGGCGGATTCGTGTCGGCTTTCGCGTGGGGAAAAAAAAGACAGCATGCTTCAATCTTTAAAAGCAAAATCTTTCAAGTTACTGATTTCAGCTTTATTAAAACAGACAGCTGTGAGTTCAGCACAAGCATTTGCATCCATGTAGAAGACGTACCATCGGAATGCTAAGCGAAGTTGATCTGTTTTTTTTTTTTTTGTTTTTTTTCTATTAACCTGAATCTGTGTCTTTGATGTCCAACAACGTTTGTGTAACGTGCGCTGGAGTGAAAGCAGGACTTTAACATGCACTTCATTAAAACAGACCCGAAAATCGCAGCCGTCATCGCGTCATAGCGGGGTTCGATGCTTAAAAAACATCATGAATCTTAATCAAAAGAGGAGGAAAATAAGTGAGAGTCAAAACCAAGGCATTATTCAGACAATAAGGCCTCAGGATAAGGGAGAGGCTTATCAGCATAAGTGATGACGTGACATACGGCTAAGTACGGTGACCCATACTCAGAATTCGTTCTCTGCATTTAACCCATCCAAAGTGCACACACACAGCAGTGAACACACACACACCGTGAACACACACCCGGAGCAGTGGGCAGCCATTTATGCTGCAGTGCCCAGGGAGCAGTTTGGGGGGTTCGGTCCCTTGCACAAGGGCACCTCAGTCGTGGTATTGCCGGCCCGAGACTCGAACCCACAACCTTAGTGTTAGGAGTCAAACTCTCTAACCACTTGGCCACGACTTCCCCACAAAAAACTATACAAAAAATTACACAAAAAACTAAGAAAGAAAAACAAGCCTCTTTAAAGCCTTAACCAGCCACTTTTTCGCTTCTTCCCTCTCTGCTGTAACGTCCTGCTCACGTGTGTTTAAACTCTTTCTGGATACCAGAGCTGATTAAGTCATTAAGGCAGCGTTCGCCTCGCCTCGCCTCACCTTGTGCACAATCCGAGATCGGCCGATAACAACTTCCTGCCACGTCCAAAAGATACTTCCTCTGAGAAACATTTAAATCTAAAAAAAAGGCCACAACGTTCACTTACTGCTCAATCAGCTGAACAAAACCTCACAGCTTCACATCTAATGTAAAAGAATCCCGAGATAACATCAGCGCCTCTAGTTACAGCACGGTGAGCGCCGGATTAGCGAAATCCCCTCCGCTCTCTCACAGACGACTTTCTCCACAGAGTTGAAGGCTGGGAAAGAACTGCACCGTGGGTCTGAATTCTGTCGTACAGCAACCGAGGTCAAAGGTCATGGGTTCCATCCCAGATCCGACGGCTGAGTGTGCTGCTAATTCAGGCCCCTTAACCCTAAGATTGCTTTGGTGTAATTAGAAAAGTGGTGAGTTTTAACAACCTTTTCACGTCTGGACCTGCTTGAAAAATGGCTTTCTTGACAACCAGGATATAAATAGTGCAGCGTTGATGTATGTGTGTATTTCATATCATTTACAGTCTATTTTCCAAAGCTGGCTGTTAAAATCGAATCATTTGTTACGATTCACATGAAGATAAAAACATTTCCACTAGTGTGTATGCATTTTATATATATATATATATATAAAATGCATACACACTAGTGGAAATGTTTTTATCTTCACATATATATATGTATATATATATATATATATATATATATATATATAT
>NC_083470.1:2525000-2550000 GCF_030014155.1 Tachysurus vachellii
CAGCGACAGGAAATATAATTTAACACAAAAAGCCTGACTAGACCAGGGGTGGACTCGCGCTCAGGATTTTTTTTTGAGCGGCGTGTGGAGGAATTGTTTCTACACACACACTAAACAGGGCGAAGCCGCGAACTCGTTGTGAATATTTTAAAGGCGTAACAGCTGATGAAAAAGCAGAGACAATTGTAGACGAAAATGAAGAGAGATTTTATCTTAGTTTTTATTTTATACAAAACATTTTCGTCATGTCTTTTTTCGTCAACAATAATGCATGTTAATTTAGTCTTAGTCAGCGTTTTTGGACAGCGGTGCAGTCTCGTCATCGTCTCGTCTTAGTCATGAAAAAAAGGTTGTTGACGAACATATTTCGTCTCTTCTCGTCTGACGAAATTAACACTAGTTTGAACTGCAGGAACTTTTTCAGGAACTGAGGAACTTTTTTCTACAGGTCAGCTCCCTTCACACGAACATGGAGCCTTTCTAGTGCTTCGATCAGTTTAAAATCGTTGACTCTAATTAATTATCCTGAATTCTGCATATTACAGAATGTGGATTGATCGGAAAACCGGCTTAAGAATTTTTGCGAGAGTTAAAAGTAAATATTGTTTCCACTTTTTAAATATTTCTTTCACTATCCAGAAATGTTTTAAGAAAAACATACAAATTTCCTCCATCCAGCTATGGTGCTGTGCAAAAGTCTTGGCACCCCATTTTTCTGTTTATTACTACAAATCTTGTTAGAGATATTTATTTTATGAATTCTGCGTTGTTGAGTCAGTTCAAAAACATTTTAGATTTACAAACGAAAACCATCAGTACAGGAAGCATTATATTGCATAAGAGATTGCCAGACAGACCAGGATCTGTTGTGGGCGGAGCTTATTCAGGCTTGGTATTACCTAGTGGCCAAATGGGAGCTGGTTATTTTTGTGTTCAGCTTAAGTGTTTAGCTGTGTTTTATATCTGCAGTGGTATATTCACACAAAACGTTTGAACGCTTTTGTTTTTTAGGGACAATGCTAACGTTGTGACGACTCTTATCACTTGTGCCATCCATTGCTTTATCAAAATAAAAGCCAAAGTTGTTCATTTCTGAGCTGCAGGGGTTCAGAGAGCGAGGAAACTAAATCAGTGCAGTGATTCTGATTGTGTTTGTCATTTCTGTGGCGCTCGTTCGTTGTGTAATCGATAGCCTGGTTTGTTTGGGTGAATTTTGAGCCTCCTAAACTCTCGACTGTGTGTATTTTCAGGGGTTTTGTCTTTCAGAGACTGCACATTAAAGATGGTTTTATCGGCTGTGCATGGCTTTGGGATTCTTCTTGTATTTTTTTTCATAAAACTCAAATAAACCAACAACACTTTTTTTTTCAGACGACTCGCTCCAGGTTCCTCTTCTGTGCAGAAGTCTTGGCACCCCACATTTCTATTTGTTGGTACACATTTTGTAAGAGAGAATTATTTTACACAGAATGTGACTGAATGAGTCTCATGAGTGTCGGGATCATGTGACATCTGGGGGCTGATGTAGCCTTGTAGATATTTTTTGCTTAACCATGAGAGAGAGTCAATGTCTCCAGAGGAACTTTGGCTAATTCTACAAAATGCTCAGTAAAACTTATGAGCTGTTGATAATTTCCTTATAAAACTGCACATATTGTTCCTGAGAATAGTATTTAAAAAAAAAACAGATACTGGCTTTGTATAGTTTATTACTGCAAACTTCATTAATTGCATACTTTATTTATTTATTTATTTAGTTAGTTAGTTAGTTAGTTAGTTAATTAGTTGCATGTGCCTAAGTATTTTTCCTACAAGCAGAAACAATGATTGCATTATTTTTATTAATATTCTTATTCTCATTCTTCTTATTCTTCTTATTCTTTTTACTATTATTATTAATATTATTCTTATTACTATTATTATTATTTTGTTTATTCGTTTATTTTATTTTTACTTCATTTCTTTAAATCTGCCTTATTATTTTTCCTTCAAGTAGAAAGATTAACTGCATTATTATTAGAAGTGGTAGTAGAATTTTTTCATTTTATTTTTCATTTTAATTTTTAGAATTTTTTAATAATAAAATAATATATATGCCCTGCGATGGGTTGGCACTCCGTCCAGGGTGTATCCTGCCTTGATGCCCGATGACGCCTGAGGCTCCCCGTGACCCGAGGTAGTTCGGATAAGCGGTAGAAGATGAATGAATGAATGAATGAATGAAATAATATATATATATATATATATATATATATATATATATATATATATATATATATATATATATATATACTATTTATACCAGCACCATGTCTCAGACCACATCATTTTACTCCTATTTGTTTTTTTCAGTGTTGTTACTGTTACAGTTACTGAATAAAAAAAAATACCCGATTCGCTTTAAACTTCAGCTCAAAGTTCTAAATATTTTAAATATAGAATATTAATAATGTCGAGCGTGTGATTCCGTCAGAAATTAGCACAAAATGAAGTATCATTTGCGATATTTTGTTGATTTGAATATTTTCTTACGAGACGTGTTGTGTGACATCATCACCTCTTGAGTACAGCTGGCATAGAAAATCACTACAGATGTGTTTTTACTGCTTGCAGATTAAAAGAATTTACCAAATCAAGTAGTTTCCTACTAAAAAAGGACAAATTTTGAAAACAAAATTTTGTCAGCAACAATCACAAATTTCTCTGTGAAACCACGGAGTGACTGATGACCAAATTTTGTTCTATTGGTAATTTGATTCAATTTTTTTCTTTATTTATTTTGTTGTATCTATTACATTCTATGGTATTATAGAGTTTAAATTGTAAACAAAACATTTGTTTTTTATTCTGTTCTTTCTCGCTGCTCCAGCACCTGTGTACTTCAGGCTCCGACGATCCCCTGGAAGTCTTTAATTCTTTAAAACATTGTTAGAAATCTTGCTCAGTAGACAGCGAAGGGGATTTAAACCATCGCAGACTCACATTCTTGGCAAATTTGAGGAAAGCGTTTGCTCGCATTAGGACTCACGAACACAGCAGCTGCTCAGGTTCGGATCAGATCCCAATTCTTCCTTTTCCTCTTCCTCCGCAGTTTGATCGAAAGTTTAACCTCGTCGCGTTTACTTGAAACCCGTCCTTTCTATTTCGTGCTCTTTCTGCTCTCCTGAGACGATGTCCAGGCGGCGACCCACAGGAAGTCCAGCGAAAGTTCAGAAGACGCCTGATTGGAGCCGTGATTAAAAAGAACTCGCCGCTTCGGCGGAAACATACCAGTGACACGCGATACACTTGATGTAGCTTTACAAGTCATTGTAAATGACTCCCTAAAGGTGTACGAGGTATGAAATTCCCTAACCGGCTTTCTGACATTTTACAAAATTCCAACATTCCTACAATTACCACTCGGCTCCGTGTTTATTCTTTTGCTCAGGTTTAGATGAGAGTGTACAGAAATCTGACACGTCTGGAGAGACTCTAGATTTTCTGTCCTGTTATCAAGAACAATATCAAGAACATGTTTTTTTTATATTTTTTTCCTGAAGAGTTTTGGGTTCAAAGGTCAGACAGAACAGATCGCCTGAAGCTCAATGTCACATCATTTAAATATTTTCAGACCCAAACATGTCGTGCTTCTACATATAAAAAGATCACCACGACACCCACGAACAGCATCGGAAGGTTTTTTTCTACATTTACACGTTGTTCTGTGTTTTTTTTCTCTACATTTTGTAACTAAACTGTAAATAAACAGCAGAAAGTATTATGAGGAAACTGGTTTAAAAACACGGTGTAATAATAAAGAAGTGAGAACACACACATGAGGAAAGTGTTTAAAGGAAAAGCACCAAACATGAGAAACATGACACGTGTAAATGTACAGAAACATGACACGTGTAAATGTACAGAAACATGACACGTGTAAATGTACAGAAACATGACACGTGTAAATGTACAGAAACATGACACGTGTAAATGTACAGAAACATGACACGTGTAAATGTACAGAAACATGACACGTGTAAATGTACAGAAACATGACACGTGTAAATGTACAGAAACATGACACGTGTAAATGTACAGACATCATGTGCTTCACCAGAGCTCAGTAATAAACTTCACCACATGGGAAGATCCACTTGATGGAACTAACGTGAACACAAAAGCTGATCAGAGTGTGTTTTAAATCTCTGAATGAAATTAAACACCTGAGCTGAGAATCAAACACTGCTGTTTGTAACTGTCTTTCTGTCTGGCTGACTATCCGTCCGTTCGTCCGTACGTCTGTCTGTCTGATGGTCTGTTTGTCTGACTCTCTGTCTGTCTGTCTGTTTTTCTGTCTGCCCATCTGTCTCTCTGTCTGTCTGACTGTCTTTCTGTCAATCTGTCTGTCCGTCTGTTATTCTGTCTGCCCATCTGTCTCTCTGTCTGTCTGACTGTCTTTCTGTCAATCTGTCTGTCCGACTGTCCATCTGTCAATCTGTCGGTCTGTCCATCTGTCTGTCTGACTGTATTTTTGTCCATCTGTCTTTCTGTCCATCTGTTGGTCTGTCCATCTGTCTGTCCATCTGTCTGTCCATCTGTCTGTCCATTTGTCTGTCCATCTGTATGTCCATCTGTCTGTCCATCTGTATGTCCATCTGTCTGTTCATCTGTATGTCCATCTGTCCATCTGTCTGTGTGTCTGTCTGTGTGTCTGTCTGTCTGACCAACACAAGTTCATGATTCTTCCATGTTTTTGTTTATCTTCACAAATAAACCCAACTTTGATGAATTCTAAAGCTTAAATACAATCAGCAGAAATAAAAAAATTCAAAATACTTTTTTAAATAATAACCATCCGGCGTGCTGGCATTTAACATCCCTGACCTTTTTCTTCGACTTTTTTTAAAGACGGGTACCGTAGACGCTGTGAAAAGTGACGAGTGGGGTTTTACTGATGGGTTTCATGTTGTAGCGGAAGACGTAAAAAAAAAAAAAAAAAAGTTTGGTGGTAATTTTAGGCTTTTAAGCAAAAAAACACACAAAAAAAAATTACGAAAATCAATCAATAAATAAATAAATAAATAAAAACCAAACTCAGGACGATTTCACCAGAAGAATTTTTGTTGTTGTTGTTGTTTAGTGCCTTTAACCACAGGCACTGCGATGAAAAAATAAATATATTAATTCGTCCATGGGTTTTACAGCAGTAGATAAAACAGGATAAAATTTTAAATGTTTTAATTGATGGACAATTTGTTCATTTCCATGCAGATTTGTTCCTGCAGCACTCCAAAACTGGTAATATAAAAATCACCTCATTATCTGTAGCACCGCTTCCCTCGTCTTCGAGCATCGATCTATTAACCCTGATGTGTGAGTTCGTTTGTCTGACGGGTCGAACCTCACCTGTCCTCCTCGTTAGTGAGTTTGGCTTTATTAATAAAGAAGCTGGTGATTTCTTGTAAGACGTGTTGACAAATATCACTTACCGACTCGCACGGCTCTCCTGACTAGCCTTAACATTTCTTTCGAGTTAAAATCCAACACCCAACACCGTGGTATAGATAAATACACAGTGTTATGTTTCTGTAACTATTTGCAGGGCCGTGTTCGAAAGCTGGAATTTCATCCAGGCTCCAGTTCATCCCAGTTCATCCAGTCAAATATGCTTAAAACAAAAAAGCAGAAAGAAACCTTTCTCAGACTCTCGGGCTGGGAACGAGACGGGCGCTCTGACCTCGACAGAGAAGGAGCCTGTACGCTTCCTGTGGAGGATCTACATCCTACATTTCCCACGATTCCTCAGCTCGCTCCTGTGACAGCGTAGTTAGGAGAGCGAAAGGTGAGAATCTGTGTAGCTCATGCGACGTCTCAAATTAGAGCCGGAGACTCGCTGCCTCGCGGGTTTGGTTGCAGTGATTTGCTGTGTGTGTGTGTGTGTGTGTTTGTGAGTGTGTGTGTGTGTGTGTGTGTGTGTGTGTGTGTGTGTGTGTGTGTGTGTGTGAGTGTGTGTGTGTGTGTGTGAGTGTGTGTGAGAGTGTGTGAGTGTGTGTGTGTGTGTGAGTGTGTGTGAGTGTGTGTGTGTGTGTGTGTGTGTGTGTGTGTGAGTGTGTGTGTGAGTGTGTGTGAGTGTGTGTGTGTGTGTGTGTGTGTGTGAGTGTGTGTGTGAGTGTGTGTGTGTGTGTGTGTGTGAGTGTGTGTGTGTGTGTGTGTGAGTGTGTGTGAGTGTGTGTGAGTGTGTGTGTGTGTGTGTGTGTGAGTGTGTGTGTGTGTGAGTGTGTGTGTGTGTGTGAGTGTGTGTGTGTGTGTGTGTGTGTGTGTGTGTGTGTGTGTGAGACCTCAGGAAGAAGAACCATGACAGACTGTAAATTATGACCCTGTATGAAGTAGTTTTTTTTATCTCTGATGCTTTTTATAAAGTCTGGGGAATGAAAGGAGGAGACTGTCGTGCTTTTGTCATCACGTAATTAGGTTCCGCGGTCCGTCTGTCAGTGCACGGTCACGGGATCTCGTGTAACTCGATTCCTCCAAACTGCTCATCGTTCATCCACAACCCAGATCTATCAATCTACTCAGCGGTGCTGCTCTCTCCCAGACCTGCTGCACAATCCGTCGGTTTTGTCCCGCTCCTGTTTGTCAGTACGTCATAAATATCACCTAATCCACAACCGGCTCTGCTCCGACCGACAATTTCCTCCAGGAGATACGCACATGCCTCGGGACGATAAATCAAAAGCCTGCGTCCTGCCTCTGATTTGTCCCGCTCAACCAGCAGATGGTGATGTCATCAGTACAAGACATCACCCAGAATCACTAGGTTCGATCCGTCAGCTCCGGTTTGTCCGTGTCTGTCATCGGGTCACCATGACCACGCCTCGCTTGTTTCTCGACTGGTCCTTCGCTTCCTCACCCACTTCCTGTTTGTTGTATAACTATCTTATCCTCCTGGACTTACTGGAGATTCTGTTATGTTTGTATCTCCTCAAGTATCTCTAGTCGTGTCTAGTGGTTGCTTTGTTACCTGACCGTGTTCTCCTGGACTGTGTTAGTGCTACAAGGAACCTTTCCTGGCAGCTCCACACTGACACTAAATCCGTCAGTCAGGGTTCGAATCGGATTCTTACACTATAGTTAGGAAGGAGTGCACGTGAACAGTAACCCCAACAACCCACAAATTTAAATCTGGATACACACAGATCCATACACAACAAAATGACGTGACTTTATATAACCAAAACTCTGTCTCGTTAGCGGTAAGGTTCTACGGAGAACCCTGCGAGAAAGTGTATCGCTTTGAGAAAGCATTTTAAACCACAGCCAACTTCTGGAGTTGATTGAGGTTCCTCTCAAGTGGTATGATGTTTTGGTGTTCATGCACTGGGTGTTGAGGAGCTTCATTTAACTCCCCCTGGTGTGGTTTGGTCTACATCTTTCCTACATTACCTTGGACTTCATTGTGAGGAAGATAAAAGTGTGTTTTTACTTTGTTAAACTATTTGTTAATGCTGTGAGAGATTTTCAGAGAATACTGAACTTGTTTGGAAGTTTACATTTACATTTACAGCATTTAGCAGACACTCTTATCCAGAGTGACTTACATTTTTCTTATTTCAGTTTATACACCTGAGCAATTGAGGGTTAAGGGCCTTGCTTAGGGGCCCTGCAGTGGCAACTTGGTGGACCTGGGATTCGAACCAATGACCTTCCGATCAGTAGTCGAACACCTTAACCACTGAGCTACCACAGCCAGTGGTTAAGGTGTTGGACTAATAATCAGAAGGTTGTGAGTTTACATCCCAGATCCACCAAGCTGTGTCTCCTGGGCCCCTGAGTAAGGCTCTTAACCATCAATTGGTCAATGTTTTAAATGTAAGTCACTCTGGATAAAAGCGTCAACCAAATTCCATAAATGTATTTTTTTTTCCCTAATAATTTTTACCTGAAACCATTTTTGTGGTTTAGAGTTTTTAGGGCTATGAAAAGGTTCTTATTTAAATAAACTTTAGTTCAGAGTTCAATTTAACTCTATATGTTAGTAGAAAATCAACTTTGATTTTTAAAATCAAAGTCTAAAAAAACCTTTTTCTAAAACAAAGAACCTTTTGGAAAAGAAAATTGGAAAGGTTCCGGTGATGTTAAAGGTTCTTTAGAGAACCACACACTGTTACAAAGAACCGTTTGAGAACCTTTATTTCTGTAGTAGCGTACAGAGATTTTTGAAAAAGCATTTTTTCCCTAAAAAAGTGTACGAACGAAACAATCTGGGTGTAACTGAAAACCACAAAATTGCACAAGAGGTACACACACACACACACACACACACACACACACACATACACACACACACACACACACCTACATATGCACAAACATCTGGAATATTAAGACATAGCCTTTCTTGTAAAAATCCTGGGTCAGTGCTACTACTGTGGTGTCTACAAAATACACACGTACATACACACACACACACACAAACACACACACACACACACACACACACACAGTCCAGTCGAATCCCACAGTAAAGTGGGGAAGAGTTCAGGTAACACATGACTTCGAGTCTGTGTTTAACTCAACTGCTCCAACTACACACACACACACACACACACACAAACACTGACCTGGGAGAAGCTGAGTCCATTCAGCGGGTGACACTGCTCCTCAACGTTCTCCACAGCTCCAGTCTTCTTGCCCATGCGCTCAGCTTCACGGGCGAGGAACAGATCGAGCACCGGAGCTCCTCGGCCCCTCACGTCCCACTCGGTCAGTGAGTTGACCATCAGCATCACCCAGACGGGCCGCTTGCGCTCCCAATCTCCGGCGATGGCCTTAAACAGGTAGTCAGCATAGAAGCGCTGCTCAGCTCTCACCCATGCCGGCATCATGTGCCTCACGTAATCCAGATGGCGCTTCAGCCGTACGTAGATGTCCCGGGGCAGCAGACTCCTCAGACTCTCGCCGTTAGGTAAAAGCTGACAGCTGGCCAACTTGGACACGGTGACTGGATCGGTCAGGTCCAGCTCGAAGAACACGCTTGTGCTCCTCTGAAAGGCTCGCTTCGAGCTCTCGGGCACAAAGTCCCACACGCGTGTGTATGGAACATGGATGGTGCCGAACAGGTAGGAGGGTGGCTGAGGGGGAGGACGTTTTACTGTCCACAGGAACGAGTTCAGCTCCCTCTGAGGATGAGGAGGAGAAGGAGGAAGACACAAGAGAGGGATGGAAGCAGGGGTGAGGAGAAACATTTTAAATGTAGAGTTAAAACCAGCTGTGAGTTCAAAACCCAGAACACTGAGCCACTGTTAAAAGCTTAGAGCTGTTTAAAGGAGTTATTAATATATATTAATTATTTATTAATACGTTATTAATATTTTACTAATATATATATTAATATGTAAATATATATGAAACTGCTCTAAACAAATCTGGCTGAAATGAATATTTGATTATCGAACAAAATCAATATTTGTTGATATATAATATAAAATATCAATGGTTAAGATGAATATATAATTATTAACAAATAAATAATAAATGATAATATATAAATATAATGAATACATATTTTTTAATAAATGTTTACATACAATATACATTATTATACTGTATTATATGATTTATTATAACTTTATACATAAATATATAAATAATATATAATATTCTACACATTATTATTGTTATTATTATTATTTATTATTATTATTTATTGTTTATTTAGGTTTTACTATTAATAGTTTTTTTATTTATTAAAATAATAAATTAAAACATTTATTTTAATAAATGTATAGTATGTATAATCTGTAATGTATACGAATGAATGTTGATTTATATATATATATATATATATATATATATATATATAGTACAGTTTCTAGATGATTCCGTGGTGTTCAACACTCAGGAGGACTTTTTTTAATCTGTGAACTTTTCACATTAAGAACATGTGTTGTAAATAAACCTGATGATGTCGAGTGGTTTTAGTTCGTCTGCTTTAACATTCCTCTGATAAATAATACGTCGGATAATTCGGTGTTTTTTGATGTGTTTCTTTTCAAATGATCTAGTTATAAATTCAAAAGTTTTCAAGAAATAAAAACACTACTGAGTGTCGGTTAAAATATGAGTAAAATATCTCAAAAGAGGTTCTTGTAGTTTACTTAACTGTCACACACACATGGACACACACACACGCACACACATGCACACACGCGCACACACACACACGCACACAAACACACACGCACACACACACTCACACACACACAAACACACACTCACACACGATAGATAGATAGATAGATAGATAGATAGATAGATAGATAGATAGATAGATAGATAGATAGATAGATAGATAGATAGATAGATAGAGAGTTTTTTGCTTTTCCTGATGTGTTCCAGGCTGTGAGAGTGCGAGTGTGTTCCTTAAATGAAACACTTGCCTTAATATCTTAACTGAAGTTATTTTAACACCAAAGTATGTGTGTGTGTGTGTGTGTGTGTGTGTGTGTGTGTGTGTGTGTGTGTGTGTGTGTGTACAGTTCAGTAAAACGTGTGGGAACTTTACTACATTAAAGTGATGTTGTTATGAATGGGAGCGTTCCTGCTCACTACTCTGTGTATCCTGTCAGGACAAACAACACTAAGGATATTAGAGTCCTATAGCAGAACTCCCACACAGACACGATGGGAAAAGACACGCAGCTTATTTCAGACTGTGGTTTTAACACCACTGACCTTTATGTAGCTCTTCACTTTTACTCAAACTTCATTTCCTTAAAAAAGAAAAAAAGGCCACAGAGACTCTTACAAGCGCACACGAGGGAGCCGGACTCACTCACGTTCCATCATCAGCACCTTCATCATCATCATCATCATCACTTTCCTCTGTCACATTAACCGAAGAGGAGAACGAGAGAGAGAGAAATATTTCACTTGGCACGAGAGTTTTGTTTCTTTTAGCTGAGATGTGATGGGAAACTGGCTGCGTGCCTCGTAAACTTGTAACTGTTTTAGCAAATGTTTCCCTGTGACAATAATAATAATAATAATAATAATAATAATAATAATAATAATAATAATAATACAGTCTGTTTCTATGGAACAGGATTTATATTGTAATATTTATATAACATTTATTTGTTTAATATTTTCACAATACATTTGTTAGCAATATATTGGCAACCTCACGTGTTTTGACAGATATAAAATAATTGTGTGTGTGTGTGTGTGTGTGTGTGTGTGTGTGTGTGTGTGTTAATGCAGTTCAGGAGCTCTTCTGACAAATAAGATAAAGATTTAAATAAATGTAATTGTTAAATATTAATAAAACCGCCCAATGATTTTTTTTTTTGCTTCCTATAATTATTAAAATAATATTTATATGATATAAATAATAAAATAATAATTGTCTAGTTTTTAAAGCACTTTATAAATCCTCAGTGAACATTAAACTTAATCACGATAATAAAATAAAATATATAATTAACATAAAGAGTATGAACGTAATTGCAAACACATGAAAAAAAAAACCTGAATTAAATTTTAAACTATAAAAACACTAAACTGGGATTAATGCGTTTTAGTAATAATCCTTTATTTGGATTTAAATTTTTCCAATTTTAATTCTTTGGGAAATTAAAAACAGTAACAGGTTTCAAAGTCAGTAATCTGACCAAAGAGACTCCTGCGGGATCTGATGATGATGATGATGATGATGATGATGATGAAGTTAATCTTACCGTCTCGTCCTTGCTGCAGTGTTTCTGTGTCTCCCGGTTTAATAATCCCGCTGAAAATAACGTCCAGAAAAGCAGCCATCTGAGCGCTGAGCTCCGCTTCATATCGGGACAGAACACACACACACACACTCACACACTCACACACACACACACACATGCGCTATACTACAGGTCGATCCGGTTAAATTCGGCGCTTCAGGAAGGCGCGCGGCGCGGTGTGTCCATGCGCCATGCTCGCGCCCTGACTTCCACTGAGAGTGTGCGTGTGAGCATGAGTGTGTGCGCGGATGTGTGTGTGTGTGTGTGTGTGTGTGTGTGTGTGTGTGTGTGTGTGTGTGTGTGTGTGTGTGTTCCTCTTAAGGGCTCTGAAGGTGGAGGTTTTGGTGGAGTGAGTTTTAGAGAGTTTCCCTCAGCGTAGGAGGGGAGCTCGTGAAGGGGAGTCCGAGTGTGTGTGTGTGTGTGTGTGTGTGTGTGTGTGTGTGTCACCAGTGGGAACGGAATGCATTAGCCTCTCGGCCCGAAATCATCTCCTTTATTGCTTTGCCGAGTGAGGACTCTCTAAAGAACAAACACACTCCACTACTATGTGTGTGTGTGTGTGTGTGTGTGTGTGTATGTGTGTTTAAGACTGTAACACGTGATCACCAGACAGGCAAAGTTTTGTACTGTAGATGTCATACATAAAGGTGATTCAAACTTTACAGAAATAAAAAAGGAGGAAATATTAAAAAGAAATTAAGAAATAATAAATATATATATATATATATATATATATATATATATATATATATATATATATATATATATATATATATATTAAAAAATATTTAAACCGATCAGATAAATAATTAAAGACAAGCGTAAACTGTAGGCTGAAAGTGTCGAATGTGTGTGAGAAGAGAACAGCTTTTTATTCTGGACTTAAAGGTGGCCAGATTTGAGGTGTATCTGATATCATGGAGATTCCTCTACGTTATGTCTTTTTTAAACTGCACAGTCTGTGCATTCTGAACATTTAACACCCAGCATGACACACACACACACACACACACACACACACACACACACACACACACACACACACACACACACACTGTCCCTCAATTCATCACTGTCTTGGTGTGTTTTACAGCAGGATGGTGGTGTTGTTGCTGGGCTGGTGGTAGAATCCTAGAGTTCTGACACAGTCAAGTACTGAGCAATTAATCATCTCAAATCCTTTAAACAAAGTGCCACATGGAGCTCAGGAGCAGTGACAGCACACAGACTCAGCACCAGAGGCCCAGGGTTTCTGTCAGGTCCTATTCACCAGACCCTCTACAGGACCTTCATCAAGGGTCCACTCCATCATCTACACTCACTCCATCATCTACACTCACTCATTCATCTACACTCACTCATTCATCTACACTCACTCATTCATCTACATTCACTCCATCATTTACACTCACTCCATCATCTACACTCACTCATTCATCTACATTCACTCCATCATCTACACTCACTCCATCATCTACACTCACTCATTCATCTACACTCACTCATTCATCTACATTCACTCCATCATTTACACTCACTCCATCATCTACACTCACTCATTCATCACTCACTCATTCATCACTCACTCATTCATCTACACTCACTCATTCATCTACATTCACTCCATCATTTACACTCACTCCATCATCTACACTCACTCATTCATCACTCACTCATTCATCTACACTCACTCATTCATCTACATTCACTCCATCATTTACACTCACTCATTCATCTACACTCACTCATTCATCTAACATTCACTCATTCATCTACACTCACTCATTCATCTACACTCACTCCATCATTTACACTCACACCATCATCTACACTCACTCATTCATCTACACTCACTCCATCATTTACACTCACTCCATCATCTACACTCACTCATTCATCTACACTCACTCATTCATCTACATTCACTCCATCATTTACACTCACTCCATCATCTACACTCACTCATTCATCACTCACTCATTCATCACTCACTCATTCATCTACACTCACTCATTCATCTACATTCACTCCATCATTTACACTCACTCCATCATCTACACTCACTCATTCATCACTCACTCATTCATCTACACTCACTCATTCATCTACATTCACTCCATCATTTACACTCACTCCATCATCTACACTCACTCATTCATCTAACATTCACTCATTCATCTACACTCACTCATTCATCTACACTCACTCCATCATTTACACTCACTCCATCATTTACACTCACTTATTCATCTACACTCACTCCATCATCTACACTCACACCATCATCTACACTCACTCATTCATCTACACTCACTCCATCATTTACACTCACTCCATAATTTACACTCACTCATTCATCTACACTCACTCCATCATCTACACTCACACCATCATCTACACTCACTCATTCATCTACACTCACTCCATCATTTACACTCACTCCATAATTTACACTCACTCATTCATCTACACTCACTCCATCATCTACACTCACTCATTCATCTACACTCACTCATTCATCTACATTCACTCCATCATTTACACTCACTCCATCATTTACACTCACTCATTCATCACTCACTCATTCATCTACACTCATTCCATCATTTACACTCACATCATCATTTACACTCACTTATTCATCTACACTCACTCCATCATCTACACTCACTCCATCATCTACACTCACACCATCATCTACACTCACACCATCATCTACACTCACTCATTCATCTACACTCACTCCATCATTTACACTCACTCCATCATTTACACTCACTTATTCATCTACACTCACTCCATCATCTACACTCACACCATCATCTACACTCACTCATTCATCTACACTCACTCCATCATTTACACTCACTCCATCATTTACACTCACTTATTCATCTACACTCACTCCATCATCTACACTCACACCATCATCTACACTCACTCATTCATCTACACTCACTCCATCATTTACACTCACTCCATAATTTACACTCACTCATTCATCTACACTCACTCCATCATCTACACTCACACCATCATCTACACTCACTCATTCATCTACACTCACTCCATCATTTACACTCACTCCATAATTTACACTCACTCATTCATCTACACTCACTCCATCATCTACACTCACTCATTCATCTACACTCACTCCATCATCTACACTCACTCCATCATTTACACTCACTCATTCATCTACACTCACTCCATCATCTACACTCATTTCATCATTTACACTCACTCTATCATTTACACTCATGTCATCATCTACACTCACTCATTCATTTACACTCACTCTATCATCTACACTCACTCCATCCTCTACACTCACTTCATCATTTACACTCACTTCATCATTTACACTCACTCCATCATCTACACTCACTTCATCATCTAACACACTCCAGGATCTACACTCACTCCATCGTTTACACTCACTCCAGGATCTACACTCACTCCATCATCTACACTCACTCCATTATCTACACTAACTCCATCCTCTACACTCACTCATTCATCTACACTCACTCATTCATCTACACTCACTCCATCATATACACTCACTCCATCATATACACTCACTCCATTATCTATACTAACTCCATCCTCTACACTCACTTCATCATTTACACTCACTTCATCATTTACACTCACTCCATCATCTACACTCACTTCATCATCTAACACACTCCAGGATCTACACTCACTCCATCGTTTACACTCACTCCAGGATCTACACTCACTCCATCATCTACACTCACTCCATTATCTACACTAACTCCATCCTCTACACTCACTCATTCATCTACACTCACTCATTCATCTACACTCACTCCATCATATACACTCACTCCATCATATACACTCACTCCATTATCTATACTAACTCCATCCTCTACACTCACTCCAGGATTTACACTCACTTCATCATTTACACTCACTTCATCATTTACACTCACTCCATCATCTACACTCACTTCATCATCTACACTCACTCATTTATCTACACTCACTTCATCATCTAACACACTCCAGGATCTACACTCACTCCATCATCTACACTCACTCCATCGTTTACACTCACTCCAGGATCTACACTCACTCCATCATCTACACTCACTCCATTATCTACACTCACTCCATTATCTACACTAACTCCATCCTCTACACTCACTCGTTCATTTACACTCACTCTATCATCTACACTCACTCCATCCTCTACACTCACTCCATCATCTACACTCACTCCATTATCCATCCTCTACACTCACTCATTCATCTACACTCACTCATTCATCTACACTCACTCATTCATCTACACTCACTCCATCATCTACACTCACTCCATCATATACACTCCCTCCATCATATACACTCACTCCATCATATACACTCACTCCATTGTCTACACTAACTCCATCCTCTACTCTCACTCATTCATCTACACTCACTCATTCATCTACATTCACTCCATCATCTACACTCACTCCATCATATACACTCACTCCATTATCTATACTAACTCCATCCTCTACACTCACTCCAGGATTTACACTCACTTCATCATTTACACTCACGTCATCATTTACACTCACTCCATCATCTACACTCACTTCTTCATCTACACAGACTCATTCTGTTATCTTTATAATGCCCAGCTCAGTAAACTACAGTGACTTACTTCCCCTAATTGATCATTTATTCCTAAACTCTGGAGGAAAAGCAACAGGACGCGTCGTAGCACAGTAGAGACGCCATATTTGAGCTTCACGAATGCTACCGTTTATTTACAACAAAATGAAAAAACATTGGCGCTGTTCTGTCTGTGTTCTTCCAGCACTTCAACCCTCCAGCAGTGCGGCTGCTTCGGGAGCAAATATTTACAACTAAAAACCACGTCAAATGTTTAACACTGGGGGAAAAATAACCGTACCACTGTATCTGGGAACTGGTGGTAGACGAACTCCGCCCACAATTC
Source organism: Tachysurus vachellii (assembly GCF_030014155.1). Taxonomy (NCBI): domain Eukaryota; kingdom Metazoa; phylum Chordata; class Actinopteri; order Siluriformes; family Bagridae; genus Tachysurus; species Tachysurus vachellii. The sequence continues at coordinate 2,541,744 of NC_083470.1, forward strand.
CTCACCCTGCCCACAGTCACTTCACTTGTGGTCCCTGGAAATGTCTAGACCTCATTTTTAGAAAGTTGTTCACGTTGTCGCACCGCAGGCCTGCTTTGTTAACTGAACTCCCAAGAAGAATAAAAAGTAATGGATTAAAACTATGCTTGCAGTGCATTATGGGTAACTGAGTGACAGATTGAGAGTGAAGTCTTTTTATTTGGTGTCCCGCTGCTTTGAACGGCTCTATTAATTGCGTTGTTTGACTGTTACGCTCCTTGAGAATGTTAATCGAATCCACATCTGCATTTTCTCTCATCCTAACACTGTGTTTGTGTGTGTGTGTGTGTTGGGTCTATTGTTTTAGACTGAAAGTCTGGTGAAATGGACTGTAATGTGTGTTTGATGCTCCCAGGCGAGAAGCAGGTGTCTGGATCGTCTGAACTGCTTTGATCACCTGCAGATGTGATGAACTGGCGAAACAGTGTGTGTGTGTGTGTGTGTGTGTGTGTGTGAAAAGTGTGAAGTCTGTATTTGTGTGTGTGTTTGTGTGTGTGTGTGTGAAAAGTGTGAAGTCTGTATTTGTGTGTGTGTGTTTGTGTGAGTGTGTGTGTGTGTGTGTGTGTGTGAAAAGTGTGAAGTCTGTATTTGTGTGTGTGTGTGTGTGTGTGAAAAGTGTGAAGTCTGTATTTGTGTGTGTGTGTGTGTGTGTGTGTGTGTGTGTGTGTGTGTGTGTGTGTGTGTGTGTGTGTGAAAAGTGTGAAGTCTGTATTTGTGTGTGTGTGTGTGTGTGTGTTTGAGACCGTAGGATATTCCTGGAGCTGTGCCATCTCATGCAATCCATAAAGAGCAGATGTGGATACAAGCGCTTAAAATGTTCAGCAAACACTTTCTGTTCAAATCAACGTCGTGGGATATTAAAGCTTAAGAGCAGACGTCAGGTGACGTGTGTGTGTGTTTGTGTGTGTGTGTGTGCGTGTGTGTGTGCTGGTCCTCCTGTGGAAAAAGGTTTAGGATATATCTAGATATTTATGTGTACTAAATATTACTAACTAGAACGTCTTCATGAAAATAGCAAGACAAACATCAGTAAGCGTAAACACACGACTGGAAAAAAAAAAAACCCTCACATTCTTGTCATCGTTCGTATTTATATCCGTTTACATGACGTTCGTTCCGAGCCGTGCGATCGGATTTTACTCAAACAAACAGTCCGTCTGGCTGAATGAGTCACGTCTTTCTCCTCGTCGGCCTTCGTGTCCTGTTTTTTATTCCTGTCCTCTGACGACAGACATTTGGACCTTTTTCGACGTTTCCCGGTTTGTTTCTTTAAACCTCACGTGTTGAGTCTCACTGACCAGATCCTGTTCCAGCTCACGCATTTGCATCTTTTCTCCTTTTATTTATTTATTTATTTCAAATCATTGCTTGGGCTGTGTGTTTGTCTGTCGCTTGGCCTTAATCTATTCTCCAAAGCTTCCCCCCCCCCCCCCCACCGTTTCATGAGCTGAGAGCCTCCTACTGGTCACTTGTGGTCAGGGGCGTAGCCATCATTTAAAAAGTGGGGGGGACGAAATGTCGAGTGTTATCTGTTTTTTTTTTTTTTCATTTTTTCGTTATTTTTGTTTTCATTGTCGGTTATCGTCTTTACTACGTTGTATGTATGTGTGATTTACCTGCTCCTTATTATTAAAATGGCATCTTTAATGTCACTACTTGTCCTCGTCTCTGTCGTGTACATACAGTGACACGTACTTGATATTATGTAGAATTAGCAGAGTTAAACATGCTGTAAACTCTCAGTTCAACATTATCTTTATTCTTATTTGAAGGGTTTTGATGACACACTTGTTAAAACAAAAGACGTTATAAAAGAGTTTATATAACGTTTGTCAAAGCAGCTATTTTTCCTTATTCATTCATTCATTCATCTTCTACCGCTTATCCGAACTACCTCGGGTCACGGGGAGCCTGTGCCTATCTCAGGTGTCATCGGGCATCAAGGCAGGAAACACCCTGGACGGAGTGCCAACCCATCACAGGGCACACACACACTCTCATTCACTCACACACTACGGACAATTTTCCAGAGAGGCCAATCAACCTACCATGCATGTCTTTGGACCGGAGGAGGAAACCGGAGTACCCGGAGGAAACCCCCGAGGCACGGGGAGAACATGCAAACTCCACACACACAAGGTGGATGCAGGAATCGAACCCCCAACCCTGGAGGTGTGAGGCGAACGTGCTAACCACTAAGCCACCGTGCCCCCTGTTTTTCCTTATAATCCTTTAAATTAAAACTTGCTAATTATTCAACAAGAGCAACAGGCAGAGTTACTACACATTGTGCAACACAATTCGATACCATATGCCAACTTACGCTGCTTGACATTTTTATAAAAAAGGAGTGAAGCGTTTTTTGCCGCTTTGAGCTCATCGTAACCGAATGCTGGACCGCGGGTGCGACTCGAGCTACAGTACTGGGGGCGCGTGATGATGACGTGACAAGTGAGTGACTGATTGCCGTGAACTTCATGTATAGACTTAAACTTAAATCTTAAGACTTAATCTTAAACTTTCTTGTCTCTTTGAATTTTAAATCACTGCATTTATATACATTGCTCCATTAAAACCTCAACATGTGGTGAACACAACTCTCCACTAAAAAAGTGCGGGGGACATGTCCCCCGCGTCCCCCATGTAATCTACGCCCCTGCTTGTGGTAATGATGAGCGACCAAAAAAAAAAAAAGAAAGAAAGTAACACAAAGAGAGAAAAAGGAAGCAGATGAGCAGCAGATGATGATGATGAACAGAGAAATAAAATAAAACAGCTTTGATAAGATTTCATCTGGACTCTTTTGGACGCAGATGAAGTGCCTTGTCTTAATCAGGACGTCTCCTGCGCTCGAGTCCAGCGTAGCTTTCACGTCACCGGTCGCTGTTCCTTATTACTGCTGTAACGTCTGCTGTTTGTCATCTTGTTGTCTGTAATAAAATATAGATTTTCATGAAAATCACGCCTTTGAAAGATAAACGGTGTCAAGAGACAGAAAGAGATTAGCACAGATCTGTGTGTTATCGCTCCAGCGAGTCTTGACTTAAAATGTTCCCTTTGAAGTCTGTCTCTGATCCATAATATTTGATCAAGTCCAGAGTGACCATAAATCATCTGTTTCACGTCCTGATGTCCTGCTGAAAGTGTCGTTGTCATGGATTTTAAATTGCTGTGATAAAATAAAAAAAGTTTAAGAGAGACAGTAAAGGTGACATTAAGGTGTGTCCCGAATCATATATTTATCTATTAGACACTGTGTAATAAAGATAACGTCGTGTGTTCAACGACACTGACATTGTGACATTGGCATTGTGAGAAGAAGAAGAAGAAGAAGAAGAAGAAGAAGAAGAAGAAGAAGAAGAAGAAGAAGAAGAAGAGCACTTAAATAACCAGATCATTTATTCAGTTGAAAAAACATGTATGGAATGTTGGATTCTTCATGAACTCAACACTTGTTACTTTGCGTATGTAACAGAAAAGGGGCGGAGCTACCAGGAGCTACCAGGAGCTACCAGGAGCTACCAGGAGCTACCAGGAGCTACCAGAAGCTACCAGACTGCAACTAAGATGCAACTTCTCCTCTCTCTCTCTATCTCTCTCTCACTCTCTCTCACACCCATACACACACACACACACACACACACACACACACACATACGTACTCTCTGTCATACTCTCTCTCTCTCTCTCTCTCTCTCTCTCTCTCACTCACCCATACACACACACACACATACGTTCTCTCTGTCATACTCTCTCTCTCTCTCTCTCTCTCTCTCTCTCTCTCTCTCTCTCTCTCTCTCTCTCTCACTCACCCATACACACACACACACACACATACGTTCTCTCTGTCATACTCTCTTTCTCTCTCTCTCTCACTCTCTGTCTGACACACACAAACACTCTCATTCTCTCTCTCTCTCTCTCTCTCTCTCTCTCTCTCTCTCTCTCTCTCTCTCTCACACACACACTCTATCTCTCACACCCATACACACACACACACACACACACACATATGTTCTCTCTGTCATACTCTCATTCTCTCTCTCACACACTCTCTCTCTTACACACACACACACTCACTCTCCTAAAAAAATATATGCTTAGGAACTACGGACACCCCATGTTCATTTACAGTAAAATACACAAAGATCGAGTAACATTAAAATATAATGTAATTATGACTGCCCCTCACACACCCCAGGATTACTGCCCCTCTCTCTTTTACACCCCAGGATCACCCGAGCCTCATTTTGTTCTTCTCCGTCATCCCCACTCTCTGACCTATAGGTTTATAACAGCTTATAACCCCTTTCTCAAAGCTCAACTGAAGTATAGTTAGAGAGTTTGACTCCTAACCCTAAGGTTGTGTGTTCGAGTCTCAGGCTGGCAATACCACGACTGAGGTGCCCTTGAGCAAGGCACCGACCCCCCCCAACTGCTCCCCGGGCGCCGCAGCATAAATGGCTGCCCACTGCTCCGAGTGTGTGTTCAAGGTGTGTGTGTGTTCACTGCTGTGTGTGTGTGTGTGCACTTTGGATGGGTTAAACACAGAGAACAAATTCTGAGTATGGGTCACCGTACTTAGCCGTATGGCATCAGCTCCTCTTACGGTTTCTTGGCATCACCTCAGAAATGTTTACAAGTGGGTTAAAGGCAAGCCTTCATCCTTCCCTACTGCTCAACACCACCTTATCAGCAATGTTCTCTACCCCAAAGATCGGGTTTAGTCCGTGCTTAAAATCCACATCCATTTCCATCCACCAGACTTTAACATCCAGTCTCTCTGGCTATGAGTAAGTTCCTCAGAAACACCTTTCACCGAATTCCACGCTACCTTCTTTAAGCACATCCAGATCATGAAGCTCACCAGGACACTCACTCATTCTCTCGGCAAATTACAGATACATTCAGAGCAACATACAGGACCTCGGAAAGACTTGAGCGATCCAGCATGCCTTCCTTCATTTATCTTTAAATCTTTAACTCAGAGCATCTTACAGTTCCATAACCAGAGCGAAAATAAAGAAGAAAAGTCGTCTGGTAATTCTAGACCTGTCTGGTTTGATCTCGATGACTTTACACACGTTTGTGTTGCCTCTCGATCCCATGTTGTGGAAACAGTTTTCCGTCGCAACACAAAATGCTTTGATTTATTTATTTATTTATTTATTCATTCATTTCGTGCATGAAGAGAATTTTGATCAGGAAATGAATGATTTTGAAAATCTCTCACAAATAATAAGTAATCAGTAATGTGTCCTTATAGGACCGTCAGAAGGACGAAATAAAAACATTTATTCATTCATTCATCTTCTACCGCTTATCCGAACTACCTCGGGTCACGGGGAGCCTGTGCCTATCTCAGGCGTCATCGGGCATCAAGGCAGGATACACCCTGGACGGAGTGCCAACCCATCACAGGGCACACACACACACTCTCATTCACTCACACACTACGGACAATTTTTTCCAGAGATGCCAATCAACCTACCATGCATGTCTTTGGACCGGGGGAGGAAACCGGAGTACACGGAGGAAACCCCCGAGGCACGGGGAGAACATGCAAACTCCACACACACAAAGTGGAGGCGGGAATCGAACCCCCAACCCTGGAGGTGTGAGGCGAACGTGCTAACCACTAAGCCACCGTGACCCCCATCAGTGAGAGGCATCATTTATTTTATTTATTTAAATAAGAAACAAACACCACTGATGTGTCTTTTATTTCAAATTTAATTTCTGATGTGTTTGTAATATCGAGCTCTGGTTGTTCCAAATCCTGTGTTCAAGCAAAATTAAAGTTTGTTTCCATATGAAAAAGGTTGAAGATTACACATCAGTTGCAGTTCATGTTTCAGTAAATATTCAGTTTGACCCGTGACTTTATCTCAGTTTTATATTTTGGCCCACTGTGAGTTTGAGTTTGACGCCCCTGCTCTATCCTGTCTTCAGCTGACACCTGACGCGTGTCCGCAGGATCGGCTCTGATATCGGACTTAATTCTACGTCCCAATCACCTTCTCTGAGATTTTGTCCTACTTCTGAAACACTTTATTTTCGTTCCTTTTCATGCCGTACTTCCGAGTTTCTCCTGCTTTAACACAGCAAACTTTTCCTAATGGCTTTGCGGAGTGAGATCCGTACACACACTTCCTTATCAGATGTTTTCGTACCTTCCGCATGATTAAAAACCCACTCGGGACGTGAGCCACACACATTCCTGCTCCTTGGGTTTATTTTTTTAAAGCGAGGCTCTGCGGGCACTTCAGATATCCCGTCATAACACCCAGCATACCTCAGTGACACAGTGCTGTGCTTACACGCTTCCATTTATCACTGTCATCATCTGATTTACGCTCCTGAGTCATGAAATAAGTCATTTTGTACTAAATACCCAGAGTGTTTAATATAAATACGGTAGGCCTTCGTGACGGATGCGAGTTGTCACTTTTTTCCACGACAGACATGATTTGAGTCACAGGACAATTTGTCATATCCTTCACGGTTTGGATTGGGTGCGTTAGAGCAGGAAAACATTGCCAGGTTGCCAACGGCTGCTGTGGAAAATCAGATAAACTGCACAGTTACAACACCAAGATTCCATAAAAAAAGATCTGGCGTGATGAACTCGATGTGGCGGAAGTTCATCGCTAAAAATCCGCCAGTTTGTTTACTCACTGTTCCAGATTACTGACTCTGCTGAAAGCTCATGATTTAAACGCTAAGTACAGAAGTCATAGCTCCAAAGCCAAATTTCAAACTAGACTTATACAGTAGTGTGCAAAAGTTTGTGCACCCATCAGCAGTGTTGTGCTAGTTACTAAGAAATAGTAACTAGTTACAGTACAGTTACTAGTTACATCATTCGAAAAAAGTAACTCAATTACTTTGTTATTTGTTACTCAATTACTTACTTACTTTTTTAAAGAACGTTCCCATTAATGCCCTTTCATGCGTTACGGTCTATACAAACACAAAATTGTCCCTAACAGTCCGGTTAAAATCTAGTCGCAGTTGTTTGGCTGGAGGAGATTGACTCAGTTCGAGTGTGTCCACCGACACTGGGTTAGCTTCTAGCTTCGTCGAGGCATGTGGTTTCTACCTCCAGATTGGAGTTGCTGTTTATCGCAGTAGACAGGACCTTCGAACCAGAAAGTGACAGATTACATTTGACTAAAAGGTTTTTGTCTTTATGCTCAACTAAAGTGAAATAATGAGCATATTTCCACTTTGAGAAACTCGTCTTGCTCTCGCCTCGACTCGTCGTTACTGCCGCACGTGCTTGAATAAACGGGAACACGCCCACAGTGCGGCGTCTTCGTGTTTACAGGTTGGCATCCACCAATCTTACAATGTGTCGCTGCTGTAAACAGGTTAGTCTGTAGTTGTACACTTCAGTCTAAATGAATTCATTTAAAAAAGTAACGGACAAACGCACCGTATGGTAACGGTAACGGAGTTACTTTATTTAATAAGTAATGCGTTAGAGTATTAGTTACTGTCAAAGTAACTGCGGTACAGTAACGAGTTACTGCCCAACACTGCCCGTCAGCCAATCCGCAGTCTATTTTTGTCGATTTTTTACCGATTTAGATTTTTTAAACAAAGTTGCCGAAGAAAAACGTTAAAAAAATAAATAAATAAAAATAAAGTTCAAAATGGGGGGCACGGTGGCTTAGTGGTTAGCACGTTCGCCTCACACCTCCAGGGTTGGGGGTTCGATTCCCGCCTCCACCTTGTGTGTGTGGAGTTTGCATGTTCTCCCCGTGCCTCGGGGGTTTCCTCCGGGTACTCCGGTTTCCTCCCCCGTTCCAAAGACATGCATGGTAGGTTGATTGGCATCTCTGGAAAATTGTCCGTAGTGGGTGAGTGTGTGAGTGAATGAGAGTGTGTGTGTGCACTGCGATAGGTTGGCACTCCGTCCAGGGTGAAGATGAGTGAGTAGTAAAGTAGAGTAGTAGAAGATGAGTGAGAGAGTGAGTGAGTGAGAGAGTGAGTAAAGTTCAAAATGTTGAAATTTTAAATGTAAAAAAATTTTTTTGTTATTTTTTTATTTTTTATTTTTTAAATTCAACAAGCAAAAAAAAAATTGTAAAATCACAGGGATGTGAAGCAGACGACAAACACGACAAACACGACGACGGCAAACGCAAAACAACAAAACCTAATTAGCATGTGATACGAACATGTGACATGCTGGGGCTGATGGATAACGTAG
>NC_083470.1:2555000-2570000 GCF_030014155.1 Tachysurus vachellii
TCCTGTAGAGAGCAGGAGAGAGAGGAAAACAAAGCCAGGCCTGTTTCTCGGCTGTCTGCGTGCTGTGTGGTGTTTCTCATGGTGTTGAAATCTTAACCGTGTTTGCACAGCATTAATTCAGTGTAGTTCTGAATTTCCTACACAACATATGATTTTCTTGGCCTCGCTTTCTTTTAAAACTTCCATTACGCCGAGGCTATCTTGTGGATGTGAGAAATGAGGACACATTTTGCTCATAAATGCTAGCTAGTACAGATGCACCCACTTTTAAATATTACAGCGATGTAACAGATCAATGCTTCGCGATGCTGCGTCCAGCTCTCTCACTTCATTAGGGAACACTGTTTATGGCAAACACAGAACAGGTGAACGCGTTCGGATAACGGAGGTAGAGACGAGACCGACGTGAGCGAAACGTTTGCTCCGTCCTCCGCGTTTTAAAGACGAGCAGAGCCTCAGATGTTCAGGCAGCTAGGATACGTTCAGCTTGATGTAACAGACGGATAAGAACTAGGAAACCACAAGAGCACTTACACAAGAGCACACTTATTCATCACGATTAAGATCAACCCACGAGTTCAGAAGAAGACAATCTGAGATGCTAATCAAGGCCTCAAAACTGTAATGTGTCCTTTTATTTAAAGGGAACCCGCACACGATTTAATGGAGGAAGTGAAAGAACAGGCTTTAGTGGAATTGGAATGAGTCACGTTGGAATGACCTTGGCGTTACTGTTAGTGAATCCATATTCAGGGCTCTCAAGTTTTGAAGACAGGCAAGAGTGACATCTCCAACCCCCCCAAGCCCAGACATTTTTAGGGTCATGATTGAGGACAATGTCTCATCCAGAGACAAGCTGTTTCGTGTTGAGGTTTTGTTCAAGCCTATTGGTCAGTCCCCACGTGGGTCTGTTATTTTTACAAGTTATTAACCAATCTAAAGTCTTTAAAATAGCTTGAGCGCAAATCTCTTAACTCCATTGGACACTTCAACTGTCCACCTCTTCCTCACACCGCGGGAGAGCTTCACGGCATATTTCTCCTCAAGAAGGGTCGCAACGAATCAACACGTCTTCTGAGGTAAATGTCTTCAAAACACAGCTCAAAGAAAAAAAAATCTTGACCCCCGCTAGTTCTCGTGCTCGTCTGAGGACAGGAATTTAGCGCAAGACAATCCACTGCAACGTGGACTAAACCCTGTGTACTGCAGATAAGGTACGGCGTTTTTTGGAGATACAAGGATTCTGCCCGACAGCGACGATATGTTTTGTTTTTTTTTTATTGGTTGTTGCGTTAAATCTTACCCAGATACAATAGTGCTATTTTCTAGTTAGCTAGTTAAAAAAACTAGTAAAAGCTAGTTGCTTTTTTTGATTGGCTGATAAGTGTCAGGCTCAACTAAGAACTCCTGCGGAGACGCGCTTGATTCCTGCCCGGTTCCTCAGAGACAGCGGTGCGGACTGATACATATCTTAACATATCTTACATATCTGGTACATATACATATATTAAATATATGATAAATAGTCAAAAAGTTTTTCTGCGTGAGAAATACGATGTGTCACGTGAGAAAAGACTCACATGCGTGACTGTCACTCTCAATGCGTGACACTTGACAGCCCTGCGTATTGGTGGTGTATGTTTTTTGCTTCACACGAGCCTGAAACACTCCTAGCTAACACCTACATCATTGTATTCATTACGACTGTTTTCATACTTTTGCACATTGGGCCATTCTTGCTGCTGATATTCCTATAAAAAATGATGGACTTAATGAGAACACTGCAACCCTAATAATCCTTTCTCGCTAGTATTGACCAACGAATTAGCCTAGCTTGATCTCTAGATTGGATTTATTATTAGCAGTAATGAAGAAGTACTGAAGATCAGTGTAACTCTGCGGATGAGGACATTGTCTTCTCTGTGGTTTTAAAGGCGGAACATAAAGAGAACTTGAGCTGGAATGTCACGTCATCACGAGATATTATTGTAAGCTGCATCGCGATGTCGAAGCGGTGTTTTGTCCTCCTTGTTTGTGTTTTTTGCTCGAGCTGTAAGGCTCTGCTGTGTACAAACAACATCTCACTGATGGCAAAGGTTTTGAAAAGGGTTCTGTTGTGGGGGGCTTAGTGGTTAGCACGTTCGCCTCACACCTCCAGGGTTGGGGGTTCGATTCCCGCCTCCGCCTTGTGTGTGTGGAGTTTGCATGTTCTCCCCGTGCCTCGGGGGTTTCCTCCGGGTACTCCGGTTTCCTCCCCCGGTCCAAAGACATGCATGGTAGGTTGATTGGCATCTCTGGAAAATTATCCGTAGTGTGTGAGTGTGTGAGTGAATGAGAGTGTGTGTGTGTGCCCTGCGATGGGTTGGCACTCCGTCCAGGGTGTATCCTGCCTTTATGCCCGATGACGCCTGAGATAGGCACAGGCTCCCCGTGACCCAAGGTAGTTCGGATAAGCGGTAGAAGATGAATGAGTGAGAGAGTGAGAGTGTTCTGTTGTTTGGGAAAATGTGTGAAATCAGCCTCAACCGTTGTTTTTTAGACGTCAGTTACTGTAGATCGGATCTACACGTTTTTCTTTCATCGCTGGATCGAGATAGAGCCGTGACTTATCTTAGCCATGAGAGTAGACATCCCAGATAACTTAATCTGGGTATTTTAATCAGGTTCACACATGGTTAAAGAGCCGGAATAACTCATTTGGAACGAGATCGAAAAATCATCACACAAGCCAAGTATTTGAAACAGGGCCTTGGTCAGTTTGCTAGCTTCCTTCTTTGATTCAATCTCTAGATCATTAGATTAATAGCAGCCAGAGGACAAGGTTTTTATTACATGGGAGTGAGGATAGGCAGAGAAAAGCTCTGGGTTGTTTTGGAGAACTGGTATTCTTATCTGTCTACGTGACTTCTTTGTCATTTCTTTCTTTGTCACATCAATCATACAGTACGCTAACATTCTTCACATTCTTCACACTTACAGTATCAGATCCTCACACACTTTCATTTTTTTGTGCTCTTCTCTTCCAGAAGGAGAGTAGAAGGAATACACTGAAACACTTCTGGCTTTTATGAAAAACTGAACACACACACACACACAAAAAAAAGAGTGCAAGTCTCTTCCAGGAAAAAAAGCAAGGGTAATTTTCTGCCTCTTCATGCTGATTCCAAACACGTGTCCATGGTTCATTCCGTAATCCACCGTGCAACCTTGCAAATGAAAACATACTTTGGTCTCGTCTCTTTTTCCACGTTTTGGTTGCAGTTCTGCCAGAAGCCATGTTGTGTTTTGGCCCATATGAGTTCTGTAGTTCTACATGTGTCAGTGTTCAGAGAGTACACATATTTTAGCACAGCATTTGTAAAGCGTGAATGAATCTATACATACTGTATGGTCATGTACAGCTGGAAGACCTACTTAAAAAATTGATTCGTAATTGAGCCTGGCATACTATCCAGGGTGTGTTCCCTGTGTGCCCAGTGATCTTGGGATGGGCACCGGATACACCACACCCTGTCAAAGATAAATTGCTTCCTGTAGATGAATGAAGGAATGACTGACTGATCTGCTGAATAGCTGAAGGATCCCTGGGGCAATATTGAGCTTGGGTTGTTGCCTGTGTTTTCCCCAGTTCTGTAAGAGTTTAGGCCATGCTGTCCGGTTTCCTCCGAAACTCCCAAACTGTGCTTCTACTGTTGACACTGCAATGTCGATCTGTGACGGACTGGCATTCTATCCGGGGTGTATTGCTGCATCTCTTCCAGCATTCTTGGGATAGACTTCAGATCCACCATGACTACTGAAGACCAGTGTTGGGCAGTAACACCTTACTGTACCGCAGTTACTTTTACAGTAACTAATACTCTAACACATTACTGGTGGTATGCGAGAGCTTGGGCAGGTTCAAAACAAGCCGGGCAGCTGCATTTTGGATCATTTGCAGAGGACGGATTGCATTCATACTGTAGGTAGACCTGCCAGCAGTGCGTTGCAGTAATCCAGTCTTGATTACTTGGTGGAGTTTTGTGGAGTTTCGTGGAGTTCTCCTTTGTTCAAACTTAGTGCCTGCTAGTTGAGCTGGAGCAGGAAACCACCAATGCAAAGGAAGAACGTGCAAATTCCCCACGACTAAGACATTGGAGGTGGGATTCAAAAATCTAACTCTAGAGGTGCAAAGCAAACATGCTATCCACTTAGCCACCAAGCTCCAAATAAAGGTGATATTGTAGATAATGTCTGACAAGGAACATTGATGGCCAAGTAACCCACATAACAAGATCAGATGACATGGAGCCATCTTGAGTGCTTATTGCATGAAAATGAAGGGAATGGTTCATGTGCAATCTTAGTCACTAAGCAAGTATGCAGAAGGCTAGAGGGGGTTGATAAAAGGGCTGGTGTAGCCACATGCTTCTGTTCCAGTCAAATAGAATGCAAATTTAATAGTTGATTGGAGACGAAAAGATGAACAGATTAAACAAGTGAAATCAGGTTGGAATGAAAGCCTGCAGCTACACACTGGTCCTTTGTGGATAAACCACCGGACTGGACCCTTGGATCGGTACTGTTAGAATTATTACACCGTTTTACATGGTTAAGTTAAGTTTAGCACTGAATGCTAAGGTGATCTAGAATATAATATGTAAAGTTATGATTGGGTATCACTTCTTATGAAAAGCCAATCAAATTGCATTCATTTCTTAGGATTCTAAAAAAAAAAAAAAAATCCACCAAACTCTTGTTTACAACTTGTGGTAGTTACATTACACTTGTTTCACTTCCGATAGTCATGCGTATGCAGGGCTCTCAAGTTTTGAAGACAAGCAAGTGTGACATCTCCAAGCCCCCAGACCCGCGCCCCCCCCGCCTCCCACACAAACACACACACACAGTTGTTGTGTTTGGTAAGGATCACTGACCGCAATTTAAACAAATACAAAGTATTTGTTTAATTTCCATTTATTAATGTGTGTGTGTGTGAGAGAGAGAGAGAGAGAGAGAGAGAGAGAGAGATTATGACTGGTGTTGTTTATTGTAAGTGTTTGTTGCCTTTTTGGACTCCTTTATCATTTGTAATGTTGCTCCCATTTTTAAAACAGTTCAGCTCAAGCCCAGACATTTTTAGTGTCATGTCCCGTCCAGAGACAAACTGTTTCGTGTTGAGCTTTTGTTTAAACTGACCATCGAAAATAACCTCGCTAATGAATATGCTTTTTTTCATTGGTTGTTGCATTAAATCTTACCCAGATACATTCATTCATTCATTCATTTTCTACCGCTTATCCGAACTACCTCGGGTCACGGGGAGCCTGTGCTCTCAGGCGTCATTGGGCATCAAGGCAGGATACACCCTGGACGGAGTGCCAACCCATCGCAGGGCACACACACACACACTCTCATTCACTCACGCAAATCACACACTAGGGACAATTTTCCAGAGATGCCAATAAACCTACCATGCATGTCTTTGGACCGGGGGAGGAAACCGGAGTACCCGGAGGAAACCCCCGAGGCACGGGGAGAACATGCAAACTCCACACACACAAGGCGGAGGCGGGAATCGAACCCCCAACCCTGGAGGTGTGAGGCGAACATGCTAACCACTAAGCCACCGTGACCCCTACCCAGATACAATAGTGATAGTTTCTGATTGGCTATTGTGTAACCTCTTTTTTAGATTGGCTGATAAGTGTCAGGCTCGACTAAGAGCTCCAGCGGAGACGCACTTGATTCCTGCCCGGTTCCATAGAGACAGCGGCGCGGACAGATACGTTTTGGGCGCTGCGGCTTATTAAATATATGATAAACAGTCAAACAGTTTTTCTGCGCGATAAATACGATGTGTGGTGGGAGAACGTGACAAAAGACCGACATGAGTGACTGTCACTCTCAATGCGTGATACTTGACAGCCCTGCGTATGTGTAGCTTAAGCGTTGTGTTCCCCACTGTGTTTGCATGACACCGGATTGCGGTCAGGTCACGTCTCTCAACCTATGTGTACCGAACTGAGAAGCCTCGATGAGCCACAAGCACTCAGCGCTGTGCCACATGCAAGATAGATTGCTGTCCCAAAAACAGAGAGGCCTGTAACTGATTTCCAGTGTTAGAGAAGAAATGTATTAATGGCACAGATTTTGCCATTGGCTGCGATGGATGCCAATCAGGATGGTTTGGAATAGAGACGGATCCCCCTTCTGATCCGTAAGAGCGGTTTGTTTTAGCAATATGGGCAAACTTGAAGGAGCACAGAGGCTTGGAAACCACATGCTAACACACTTTAAGGGGTTAAAAACCCAACAAACACAGCAGGCTGACAACTTGATTTATGACCTAGGCTTCGCGCCAGACAAGTCTGAGTGGAGAAAGCCGCGAGAGGGAGTTCGACAGCGCTGATTAATGTACTGTCCAATCTGACTCAGAGAAAGATGTCTTTCAGTACTGAGTCACTGAGATGAGTTACTTTAATAGCGTCAGGTGTGATGGCAGCAAATGTTTATTTTGGTCGAGGATCATGGCAAGAGCACGTCGTACCGAGTTCATCGTAATTCTGGAAAAAATTCATTGCTGTAATAAAAATGAATTCATCATATAAATATAGACAATGCAATCAGTCTTACTTACCTCAACATAAACACCTCATATCGCTGTTAGTTATACCCTCCTCTGATTCCTCGGTTCAGTCCAGGCTTTGAAATGTTCAGTATGTTTATTTCACCAGGCTCCATGTTCAGGTCCAGACAGCGTTTAGCTGAATTATCATCAGTTTGATAAAATGAAATGGAGCACAGACGATTAAGATCCATGCAGGTAGAGCTGCAACTTGAGTTCAGGTGTGAAGATACACAGGTAAGACATAACATAGTATGTGGATCTTTAACCAGGCTTCCAGAATCAAGATTTTTATCCCATTTCCTCAACTATATTAACATATTAACATTTACCACGTGACGCAACTACATTTTCTGTAGTGCAGAAATGTCCAGATCAACTTACATTTATCTCATGTACACAACTGAGGAGGGAGGCACGGTGGCTTAGTGGTTAGCACGTTCGCCTCACACCTCCAGGGTCGGGGTTCGATTCCCTCCTCCACCTTGTGTGTGTGGAGTTTGCATGTTCTCCCCGTGCCTCGGGGGTTTCCTCCGGGTACTCCGGTTTCCTCCCCCGGTCCAAAGACATGCATGGTAGGTTGATTGGCATCTCTGGAAAATTGTCCGTAGTGTGTGATTGCGTGAGTGAATGAGAGTGTGTGTGCCCTGTGATGGGTTGGCACTCCGTCCAGGGTGTATCCTGCCTTGATGCCCAATGACGCCTGAGATAGGCACAGGCTCCCCGTGACCCGAGGTAGTTCGGATAAGCGGTAGAAGATGAATGAATGAATGAACACAACTGAGGACTTGAAGCTTGAGGACCCTGTTTAAGGCAGTGCTGCAATGGTGGGTCAAGTGGTTAAGGCTCTGGGTTGTTAATCAAATGATCAGCATTACTAAGCTGCTACTTTTGGGCCCTTGTGTGAGGCCCTTAACCATCACTGGCCCAGGGGTACAGCATCAGGGGTGACCCTGTGCTCAGACCCTAACCTCCATTTCTTTGTTCTTTAATGTAGATGTGACAAAATAACGGCTTCTTCTTCTTAATGTATGACCTTTCAGTCAGTAGGCCTGCGTCTTAACCACTGATCTCCCACTGCTCTACTTATCCTGTATATACAGTGTAACCCTGACAGGAATAAATCAGTTGCTAAACACGAGCACAGAAAATAAAGGTGGCATTTCATAGGTCCTAGATCATGTCCGAAAAGGAAGACGATGAAGCAATGAAGCCGTTTAAAGAAGAGACGCTAATTCTAATTCTGCAAATGCTTACAGACCTGAAATTGTCAGATCATCAAAATTCCACCACGTTTTCTGTACTGCAGAAGGTCATACTGTATATCAACAAGCCAATAAACACGCTCAGAGGAGAGCACTAATTATCCTGCATCATACAGTAAGAACTAACATACAGCTGTTAATGAAGAGAGAGTGTCAAGAAATAGAGGAAAGACATCCGTCCTGTCCTGGATAAGGGCGTCTGCTAAATAATGTAAATGAAATGTTTCATAGCGCTTTAAACAATGGATATTGGCTCTAAGCAAGCCAGAGGCAACGGTGGTGAGGAAAAACTCCCTTAGAAGATATGTGGTAGAAACCAGTGCTTTCAAGACATTAGGGGTTTCTTCAATGTTTTTTTTTTTTTGTCATACTCTGGTTAAAAGGGGTAAAAACCTGTAGGGCATTTTGTTCACTCTCTCTGTCACTCATTTTCTACCGCTTAACCCGAACTACCTCGGGTCACGGGGAGCCTGTGCCTATCTCAGGCGTCATCGGGCATCAAGGCAGAATACACCCTGGACGTAGTGCCAACCTATCGCAGGACACACACACACACTCACTCATTCACTCACGCAATCACACACTACAGTCAATTTTTCCAGAGATGCCAATCAACCTACCATGCATGTCTTTGGACTGGGGGAGGAAACCGGAGTACCCGGAGGAAACCCCCGAGGCACGGGGAGAACATGCAAACTCCACACACACAAGGTGGAGGCGGGAATCGAACCCCGACCCTGGAGGTGTGAGGCGAACGTGCTAACCACTAAGCCACCGTGCCACCCCGGGCATGTTGTTATTGGAGAATAATTAACTTTGTGGTCTTAATAATAGTAACTCAGCTTCATCGCACCACCACCCCATCGTGGATGATTTCACTATTACAGCACATCCATTTACATCTTTAGCCTTTGGGACTCCAGTACAAATTTAAAAAAATCTAACTTCCGACAAAAGGGTCCCGGATGATCGATTACATTTAACGCAATTGGAACATTTGTGTAAATTAGATTTTTTTGCCAAATCTAGTTGCTTGGCAGTTAGTCAAAGGAAATAAGCTAAAGATTATTTCTGTGCATGTGGCTTTTCAGCTCTCCACTTCTGGCCTCCGTCTATAATCTGGCTCTTATTTTCATCCACTCTAATGTCATTAACCTTGTAGACCATTCTGTTTTTTAAAGATTCTGGACTCGAAAGCTAAATGGAGCACAGTGTTGGTAATTTGAGTAATAATCCCCCTTTGGCCGAGTTTTCTTCTGCTCAAATTCTTATGTTTATTAAGTGGAAACAGTTTCCCAGCCTGACCGCTTACCATCCAAAAAGAGAAGAACGACAGGGATGAGGAGCCACATTAATCCCGTGGGTTCCTGTTGACGTTGGCTACGTCGCGTTCGATGTTCCGTGGCTTTTAAAAAGAAAAGGAAAGCGGCGTGTGATGCGAGGCGGCCCATCCTAGATGTTCGAAATCCGAGCGCTTTGACAACGAGCCGTCCGTGTACAGTCACTGCCGTGTGAGAGCTGAATCTTGGGGAAGAAAAGAAAGCGAGTGCGAATTTTCGCTGTTGGTGCAATCAGCATATCAGGAAGTGGGAATTATGATGAGCGACGACAGGTGTGAGAAAACCTGCTGGAAGAAAACAGACTGCTTTGTAACGCACCTGATTTCTGTTCACATGAATTTGTTCAAGTTAAATCTCAGATGTTACATTTAATAAAAAAAGGTGCTTTTGTGTTTGGAAAAAGGTGTAAGTGAAGAGAGCTGGAGCTGGAATACACAACCTGACATTAATCATGTGGTGCTTCACTTAACTCGTCTGGCCATCACATAATACACACACACACACACTCATACACACACACACACACACACTCATACACACACTCTTACACACACACACACACACTCATACACATACTCTCACACACACACACACACACACACATACTCTTACACACACACACACACACACTCATACACATACTCTTACACACACACACACTCATACACACACACACACACACACTCATACAAATACTCTTACACACACACACAGTCATACACATACTCTTACACACACACACACACACACACACTCATACACATACTCTTACACACACACACACACACACACACTCTTACACACACACACACACACTCATACACATACTCTCACACACACACAGTCATACACATACTCTTACACACACACACACACACACTCTTACACACACACACACTCATACACATACTCTCACACACACACACAGTCATACACATACTCTTACACACACACACACACACATACTCTTACACACACACACACACACACACACACACACTCATACACATACTCTTACACACACACACAGTCATACACATACTCTTACACACACACTCATACACATACTCTTACACACACACACACACACACACACACACTCATACACATACTCTTACACACACTCATACACATACTCTTACACACACACACATACACATACTCTTACACACACACACACACACCCTCATACACATACTCTTACACACACACACACACACACACTCATACACATACTCTTACACACACACACACACACACAGACTCATACACATACTCTTACACACACACACACACACACACACACAGTCATACACATACTCTTACACACACACACACACACACTCATACACATACTCTTACACACACACACACACTCATACACATACTCTTACACACACACACACACACACACTCATACACACACACACTCATACACATACTCTTACACACACTCATACACATACTCTTACACACACACACTCATACACATACTCTTACACACACACACACACACACACACACACTCATACACATACTCTTACACACTCACACTCACACACATACACATACTCTTACACACACACACACACACACACACACTCTCTCTTACACACACACACACACACACTCATAGACACACCCTCACACGTTCACACACACTTATAAACATTCTCACAAAAACACTCGCACTTTCATACCCACTCTCATACACACACTCTCACACACATACACACTCTTACACACTCTCACACACTTACACATATTTAAGTAGCCTTGATTGTGGCTTGTTTTTTAGTTTTTCACGATTCCAACTCTTCTGTCTCTGTATTTCCCAGATGGAGATGTGATTCATCCCCACTTCGTTCCTCCGCTTTTCCTCCCCTGATTCCGTCCTTGATTCCCAGAACATGACCACCCTCAGCGCCTCGGCTCATAACCAGCGTCTCGCACTGATCTCTGGGGGAGGTGCAGGGCATCGTACGAGAACTTTAACCGCGATTTATTGCAGTTAGGATCTGATGAGCTCCAGTAAGCTCCAGTGAGCTCCAGATCAAATGCGGATCTGCCCTCGGACGCAGCCGCCAAGTCCTACTGTGTTTGGACAAACTGCTTTGCTGGAGAGCAGGAGGTTTGTTTCTGCTTTTTGGCATCGATCAGCGACTCGTGTCACATTTATGGCTCTATTAAAGGGTTTGTTTTCCGCGCATGGAGTTTCGAACTGGGAGCAGAAACAGATTCATGTTGTAGATTAAGCCATCAGGCTTCTTCTCTTTCTTCATCCGTCTCCATAGAACCGAGTTACAGCTTACATAAATATTAATGCAGTCTGCTTTGATCAGGCGAAACATTAGAAAGCAGCGTTCGAGCTTGATTGGGTCAGCTTTGAATCGAAGTTTAATCTTTCGGCTCGAATAATCGTGAAAGGATTGAAAAGAGAGTCGAAGCGAGGCAGATGGGGCAGCTTTTAAATTAAGAAAGGTGATACGGATAAAGGCTTCATGTAGACAAATGTGATTTTATAAAGATGATTGTTGCAGCGGGGGCACGGTGGCTTAGTGGTTAGTACTGTACGTTCACCTCACACCTCCAGGGTTGGGGGTACGATTCCCGCCTCCGCCTTGTGTGTGTGGAGTTTGCATGTTCTCCCCGTACCTCGGGGGTTTCTTCCGGGTACTCCGGTTTCCTCCCCCGTTCCTAAGACATGCATGGTAGGTTGATTGGCATCTCTGGAAAATTGTCCGTAGTGTGTGATTGCGTGAGTGAATGAGAGTGTGTGTGTGTGTGTGTGCCCTGCGATGGGTTGGCACTCCATCCAGGGTGTATCCTGCCTTGATGCCCGATGACGCCTGAGTGAGTGAGTGAGTGAATTGGTAAAATCCCAAGCTCAGGATTCTTCTTTTAAACCCCTACCAGTGAAGACGCTTCCTAACCACTTTCGGAACCACTTCCTATAGTACGAGTGAAATGCCTCGGCCCTCCTCTGAATATCTATTGATATACTTTGCTTGATTTTGTGTTAATTTGCTTAACATTATCATGGAGGGTTGATTTACTCTCATTCCACAACATCAATCGACTTCAGAGTAGTTAAAGTAACTCCGCTTGATTGACACCGGGTGCTTTATCCCTTACTTATCATGTTTGCTCAGTTAAGCTTGTTTTGGTGCTTTTAGGTATTTTAAATGGCAGAATTTAAGGGCCTTTTTACACCTGGTCACTTCATGTGTTTTCTGTGATCCGATATCTATCCGATGGTAAAAAGACCAGGTCTAAATGCCCACAGAAACGTTTTCAGAGACGGATATAAATCCGATGGTACAAACCACTTCAGGAGGTTGTCTGGGATGTGTTTCAGGTGAAACTGGACAGGTGTAAATGAATGTGGTTGTTCAAGCCACATACGTCAGCGCTATACTCCTCCTTTTTTGTCTTCTTTTTGATCGCGTTCTAAAATCCGCATACACCAAAACGTGTTCGATTTCAATTACCTCGGAAATGAGGTCAAATATATTTGCATTTTGGGCGGGTTTCCGATTGGGCGGGATCAGAGAAAACACATGAAGTGACCGGGTGTAAAAAGGCCCTAAGGCTACTACTGTAAGTATTTTACAGAGTTAGTTTTAGCCACAATTTGAAAAAAGAAAACAAGAAAGGAAGTGAAAGAAATGTGGAAATTAGGAGAAATATGACAGATCAAGCTAAAGAAGCAAATGTTAGCGGACAGGTACAGGCGCTCTCCGCCAACACTTACAGGAAGTGCTGAGTACAGAGCAGGCACTCATTAATCAGGTGGGATACCTGCGCCGTGCAGGCGACGGGCCAAACCAAACACGCCGGGGGGAAGAACTCGGCAACGGACTCCCAGTTTTCCTAAAGTGAACAAGCTCATCTAATTAATTTCCGAGCCTGGTATCACCAGGGTGCAATTACAGGCCCGCTGAAGTTGTCATTTTTTTGTCTTCTTTCCAAAAACAGGCCAGCCTCAGTCCCGGACTCTGACCTTCTGAAAAAACATGAGGCGGTTTAGGATAAAAAAACGAAAGAAAAACCCTGCAGCAGTGTTAATCATTTGTACAGTGTAAGATTTATTATTGCCGGGATCGTCCACTCTGGGTTTGGCTGGAGGGAAAACCCCTCAGCGGGAAGTGTTCACAGGTCATCAGATTTGTGAGGTGTTAATATTTTTTGCAGAGTGTTTCAGCAATGAGCTCAGGTCTAAAAACACATTACATACAGCCGAGTGTGAAAGCTCTGTGCTCTCTGCTCTGTGCTCAGCTCAATCGGACCTGGACTCCAACTTTGTGGAGTCTTAATAAGGAAAACTTCTGCATATGTGTGAAATTACCTCAACCACTTAGACACATTGGGCTTTTATTTCTTCTAGTAAACAACGCTTTTAAAATGACAAAAGATTAGTTTCATATTAATCTCTGAGTTTTCATGAAGTGTTTTTTTTTCCTCGCTTATGCCTCAGCTCTGTGCTCACATCAGCCCCCGTTTATTCTCGGCTCCAGTGTCGCTAGTTTACTGACTTTCTGAGCAGATGTTAGCCACTGTACTGCACTCCATACGGTACTAAACACAACTGTCCTCACGAACCAATCACTGATCACAACTGTCCCCAACAAACAGTTACTAATCACTACGGTCCCTAAAAAACAATTCCTGATCATTAGAGTAATTTTTCTATAATATAAATACAAAGTGCAGTTATTTACTTATTAAATGTATGTGTAAGTACGAAGATTCCTCTCACTTCCTTATACGGAGTACGGAGATTCCTCTCACTTCCTTTTGTGGAGTTTGAAAATTCCTCTCCCTTCCTTTTATGAAGTACGAAGATTCCTCTCACTTCCTTTTATGAAGTACGAAGATTCCTCTCACTTCCTTTTATGGAGTACGAAGATTCCTCTCACTTCCTTTTGAGGAGTACAGAGATTCCTCTCACTTCCTTTTATGGAGTACGAAGATTCCTCTCACTTCCTTTTGTGGAGTTTGAAAATTCCTCTCTCGTCCTTTTATGGAGTATGAAGATTCCTCTCCCTTCCTTTTATAAAGCACGAAGATTCCTCTCACTTCCTTTTGCGGAGTTTTAAGATTCCTCTCACTTCCTTTTATGGAGTACGAAGATTCCTCTCACGTCCTTTTATGGAGTACGAAGATTCCTCTCACTTCCTTTATGGAGTACAAAGATTCCTCTCACTTCCTTTATGGAGTACAAAGATTCCTCTCACTTCCTTTTATGGAGTACAAAGATTCCTCTCACTTCCTTTATGGAGTACAAAGATTCCTCTCACTTCCTTTTATGGAGTACGAAGCAGGGACTCCAGCTATTATCATGCAACTAAATCCGAGATCCAGAAGGTAACACAGGCATGAAGACGCCCAGGACCATAAATCCACTCGAGTCATTTTTTGTTTTGTGAATATCTGTGTGTGTTTTGTTGCTGCCTCAAAAAAATGACCCCTTAATCATCATATACATTGTGCATTTTTCCTGGCTGTGATTAACGTCTGATGTCAGTGATTAACGCAGTCTGTAATAAATCCACTGCGTCCAGCTACGACGTCTCGTTTTCCCTGAAAACAGATTTAAATTTCATTTGTGCTCATTGTGTTTTTTTTACCTTATATTACGCATACTACATCATCCTGCCAGCACAGGTCCACTCTGGTCCTTTATGAGGCTCTGGTGTCCACGTTTCCCCTCGCTGGTTGGTGGGTTCAGCATACCACACATTCCCAGGTGTTCGTGACTTTTACAGCTTTTATTGTTTATTAACCC
>NC_083470.1:2575000-2582500 GCF_030014155.1 Tachysurus vachellii
CACACACTACGGACAATTTTCCAGAGATACCAATCAACCTACCATGCATGTCTTTGGACCGGGGGAGGAAACCGGAGTACCCGAGGAAACCCCCGAGGCACGGGGAGAACATGCAAACCCCACACACACAAGGAGGAGGCGGGAATCGAACCCCCAACCCTGGAGGTGTGAGGCGAACGTGCTAACCACTAAGCCACCGTGACCCCATTAGTTATTTCTTTGAAATATAAAAAGGATCCAGGTTGTAAAGATCAAGGAGTTTAAATACTGATGGAAGAAACTGTGGGTGAAACAATTTTTTTTATTCATTTACATTTTTAAATGATCGACTGAAGTGACTTGACGGCATAATTACGACTTCCCGACTCATAAATATGCTCTTCTCAGAAGGTTATGAACACAGAGAAAGGTTTTTTTTAAGCTATGTTTATCAGGAATTCTAATATGTTCTACTTAATAAGCCTGCTGTATCGTACGGTATTTTGTTTTCACTCGTTTTCTCTTTCCATATCCATGTGATTTCATAGGAACAGTTTGCTGTGACAGGTGTTGCAGTAAGGTTTCCCAGCCTGCTCCTTGAAGACTCCCTGAGAGAGCTGACGCAGACAGAAAGCACACACAAAGTGCTCGGGGTGAAAACGGCGCCCCAGAGCCGAGATGCAGCGGCCGATGATGGGGGAGTTACACGTGGCGCACAACATCCCCATCCTGGAGTGGTAGTGCTGGGAGCACATGGGGCGACCGTCCAGCTCCAGGAAACAGCCATCGGGAAACGGCTTCAGACAGTCCTGAGAGAGAGAGAGAGAGAGAGAGAGAGAGTAAAATACAGAAAGAACCATCATGACTAATGAGTTAGAAGGAAGAGAAAAAAGGAAATAGACATCTGAAAGAAAGAAGAAGGAGAAGTGGGACAGAGAAAGCAGAATATAAGACAAGGGGGTGGATATTACAGGGTGTGTAATACTGTAGGTGAAAAGAAGCGTTTCTCCAAGAGAAAACATGGAGCAACCCAGAGAGAGGAGTGGGGCAAAGGGAGACAGAAACATGCAGAGTGAGAGAATGAGAAAGAGATAATGAGTATAGGTGAGAGAAAGAAAGATGGAGAAACAAAAGAGGAGGACAAACATAAAATATGAAGACCCAGTGAGAGAGAGAGAGAGAGAGAGGGAGAGAGAGGGAGAGAGAGAGCGGAAGAGAGGGAGAGAGAGGGAGAGAGAGAGCGGAAGAGAGGGAGAGAGAGGGAGAGAGAGAGAGAGAGAGGGAGAGAGAGAGAGAGAGAGAGAGAGAGAGGGAGAGCAAGTGAGAGAGATAGGGAGAGAGGGAGAAAGGAGGGAAAGAAAAAAAGTCAGCCGAATTGCCAAAAGATGTGGAGACTCATTCAAAAAGAGGTGAAGAAAGAGGAGAATACAGATAGAGAGAAAAAGAAAGAGAAGAGAGAGAGAGATAGAGAGATGGAGAGGGGCAAAGGAAGACTGAAACATGGTGAGTGAGATGGTAAGAGAAAGAGACATAAAGTTCTGAGGCTAAAGTGTGTGTGTGTGTGTGTGTGGGTGTGGGTGTGTGTGTGTGTGTCTGTGCGTGTGTGTATGTGTGTGTGTCTGTGCATGTGTGTGTGTGTGTCTGTGCGTGCGTGTGTGTGTGTGTCTGTGTCTGTGCGTGTGTGTGTGTGTGTGTGTATGTGTGTGTGTGTGTCTGTGTCTGTGTGTGTGTATGTGTGTGTGTGTGTCTGTGTGTGTGTGTGTCTGTGCGTGCGTGTGTGTGTGTGTGTGTCTCACAGCACAGACGAAGCAGTCAGGGTGCCAGGTGCCGTTTGCCGCTGAGAGGTAGTTATCCCTAACTGGCTCGCCGCATCCCGAACACTTCGGCGCAAACAACAAGTAAAAATCTTTGGGACAATACGGCTTCCCCTCACATTCCAAAAATCCTGCACACACACAACACACACATTAATAAAGTAACAATGCTAAACACACAAAGCAGGAGGTGTTGTATTGTGTTGTCACATTGTGTTATTGCCCTCACCATCATTTCCAAATCGTTCTCCACAATGACTGCAGAAGAAATGTTCTGGATGCCATGAGCGGTCCATGGCTGTGAGGATGTTCTGTTGAGAAACAGACACACACATTTTAACAACACACAACTAAGTGATCAGTTAAAGCTGATGAATTACTGTTGGGTGAT
Source organism: Tachysurus vachellii (assembly GCF_030014155.1). Taxonomy (NCBI): domain Eukaryota; kingdom Metazoa; phylum Chordata; class Actinopteri; order Siluriformes; family Bagridae; genus Tachysurus; species Tachysurus vachellii. Next base: position 2,577,185 of record NC_083470.1, read on the forward strand.
GGTGTGTACAGTGTAGTGTACAGTGTAGTGTAGTGTACAGTGTACAGTGAGTGTTACCTGTAAAATCGGGCCTTGGCAGTATGCACAGCGTGGTGAGAACATGTTGTGGTAGTCGGTCTCACAGTACGGCTTCCCGTCCCGCTCAAAGAACCCTTTACTGCCGAGTTCCTCTTTACACACCACGCACACAAAGTGCTCCGGATGCCACACCTGCCCCAGAGCTGTGATCATCTACAGACAGGACAGGACACTGGACTCAGGTGATAATCATGTACCAATACACACAGAAATGTCCTTTCTGCCACACCTGCCCCACATGTCCTAGAGCCACACCTACAATACCTGCCACACCTGCCCCACATGTCCTAGAGCCACACCTACAATACCTGCCACACCTGTCCCACATGTCCTAGAGCCACACCTACAATACCTGCCACACCTGTCCCACATGTCCTAGAGCCACACCTACAATATCTGCCACACCTGTCCCACATGTCCTAGAGCCACACCTACGATATCTGCCACACCTGTCCCACATGTCCTAGAGCCACACCTACGATATCTGCCACACCTGTCCCACATGTCCTAGAGCCACACCTACGATATCTGCCACACCTGTCTAAACTGGACTCAGCTGATCAAGAACAAGGTGCTCATTAATATACTGCAACATTTGATAGATAGATAGATAGATAGATAGATAGATAGATAGATAGATAGATAGATAGATAGATAGATAGATAGATGGCTTTTCTGTCTGTCTGTCTGTCTCACTAACCTTGCCAGCGATGCACTTCCCACAGGAAGCACAGTGTCCCTTGGCCATAGTGCGCACTCCCATCTTCTCCATATCTGAGCTCAGTGTTCCTAGCAGGTTGTCAATTGCGTCAATGTCCTTGGACGGGTTCTGTTCTGCCGGATCTTTCTGCGCACTGTTTCCTGTGGTTTCTTTATTGTCTTCTGACTTTTTGTCTTTTTCAGACTTCGGAGTGAGTGGTGGCAGATCTGAGACCTTAGACACAGGATTAGGGATTTTATTTAAATATAATATTATATTCGACATAAAATAACATTTGGCAGAAACATGATTTTCAATCAAATCCCACGTGTAAATCAGTACCGCCCTCTAGTGGATTTTACCGGTAAATTCAGACTGAGTGCTGGGACTCACCTCCAGGTTCAGCCCCAGCAGTTCATTCATGATGGAGTCCAGTTCTCGAGTGGCCGTTCCAGGACTCATCACCTCGGCCGAAGCCCGAGCAGGCAACTGACTGACAGAAATTATTTCAAAATATATATTTGTATATCAATGTTTCTTAAAAAAAAGTTTGTATGCAAGTAAGTGTAAAGGGAGGAATTTATTAAAGAAGCACTTTTTACTGTATCCAGTTAAATGTCATGAAACTTCCATGAAACAGTATCAGTTTTACGGTTATAAGCTGCTATAAACAGATGTTCCCTTAACGGACTCTCAGTTTCCTCTATCGAAGTTAAGAAGCCACTTCTTATCATGTTACTGAGAAACTTTATCCAGCTTTATGCAGGTTTTATTGATTATTTTGACTGTGATAATGAAGGTTCCATCCAAAAAATGCTGAATTCAAGTAAGTGTAAAAACTAAAGAATTTGGAGTAAGTGCAAAAAACTAAAGAATTTAAAATAAAATTAAAGAGATGATTTCTGAGTAAGTGCAAAAAAGAAGAATTCAGTCTAATTGTAAAGATAAGAATTCAGAGTAAGTGTAAAACTAAAGAATTCGGAGTAAATGTAAAACTAAAGAATTCAGAGTAAGTGTAAAGCTAAAGAATTTGGATTAAGTGTAAAACTGAAGAATTCAGAGTAAGTGTAAAGCTAAAGAATTTGGAGTAAGTGTAAAACTAAATAATTCAGAGTAAGTGTAAAGCTAAAGAATTTGGAGTAAGTGTAAAACTGAAGAATTCAGAGTAAGTGTAAAACAAAACTAAAGAATTCGGAGTAAGTGTAAAACTAAAGAATTCAGAGTAAGTGTAAAACTGAAGAATTCGGAGTAAGTGTAAAGCTAAAGAATTTGGAGTAAGTGTAAAACTGAAGAATTCAGAGTAAGTGTAAAACAAAACTAAAGAATTCGGAGTAAGTGTAAAACTAAAGAATTTGGAGTAAGTGTAAAACTAAAGAATTTGGAGTAAGTGCAAAAACTAAAGAATTTGGAGTAAGTGCAAAAACTAAAGAATTTAAAATAAAATTAAAGAGATGATTTCTGAGTAAGTGCAAAAAAGAAGAATTCAGTCTAATTGTAAAGATAAGAATTCAGAGTAAGTGTAAAACTAAAGAATTCGGAGTAAATGTAAAACTAAAGAATTCAGAGTAAGTGTAAAGCTAAAGAATTTGGATTAAGTGTAAAACTGAAGAATTCAGAGTAAGTGTAAAACAAAACTAAAGAATTCGGAGTAAGTGTAAAGTTAAAGAATTTGGAGTAAGTGTAAAACTAAACTAAAGAATTTGGAGTAAGTGTAAAACTAAAGAATTCAGAGTAAGTGTAAAACAAAACTAAAGAATTCGGAGTAAGTGTAAAACTGAAGAATTCGGAGTAAGTGTAAAGCTAAAGAATTTGGAGTAAGTGTAAAACTGAAGAATTCGGAGTAAGTGTAAAGCTAAAGAATTTGGAGTAAGTGTAAAACTGAAGAATTCAGAGTAAGTGTAAAACTGAAGAATTCGGAGTAAGTGTAAAACAAAACTGAAGAATTCGGATTAAGTGTAAAACTAAAGAATTCAGAGTAAGTGTAAAACAAAACTGAAGAATCTGGAGTAAGTTTAAAGAGGAGAATTCAGAGTAAGTGGTAGAAGAGTACAGAGGTTACATTGACTTTTTCTAGGTTAAAAAGCGTTTCCTGAAAGCACACATGAGTCAAAGGCTTTTTCAGCATCCAGTCATGTAAGAGATGAGGAGATAAAATGTGAATGACATTAAAAAGGCATTGTGCCATTCATTAATTAATAAAAACGGCAAGTGTTGGCAAATTGTGTAGTGTAAGAGGAATAAAACACTTGACTGTAAAGTTCTAAGTTTTATTCCGTAACACGAATACAGCAGAGTTTATACAGACGTCTTACCTGTACACATTTTGAGTGCCGCTTTGTCCTGATGTCGCACCGATACCTGAGGTCTGAATAACAGCGTTTAATATTATAATGACATGCAAATTATGTTCCTGAATTGTCATGTTGGACATTCTGGTGAGTGTCAGTGTGAACATGTCCTGACCTGAGCAGACAAATTCAGGCTGAGCTTTTTATCCGAGTCCTTTTTCGTGGCGTTTGCTGCCAACTCCTCCAGCAGCATGTCTGTATACAGTACAGTTTACAGACAAACACAATATACAACATTTACATTTATTTTACATTCATAAAGAAACCCGATACAGACTGAGAGAAGTTATGGTTAGATTAAGATTCTAGAAAACGAGCAGACACCGAGGGTGAGATCTAAATTCACAAACTTACAATCAATAATAAAAAAACGTATATGAAATACACTTATATAGTCAAATGAAATCAAAAATAAAACTAAATTGCATTTTTCATTCATTCATCTTCTACCGCTTATTCGAACTACCTCGGGTCACGGGGAGCCTGTGCCTATCTCAGGCGTCATCGGGCATCAAGGCAGGATACACCCTGGACGGAGTGCCAACCCATCGCAGGGCACACACACACACTCTCATTCACTCACGCAATCACACACTACGGACAATTTTCCAGAGATGCCAATCAACCTACCATGCATGTCTTTGGAACAAGGGAGGAAACCGGAGTACCCGGAGGAAACCCCCGAGGCACAGAGAGACCATGCAAACTCCACACACACGAGGCGGAGGCGGGAATCGAACCCCCAACCCTGGAGGTGTGAGGCGAACGTGCTAACCACTAAGCCACCGTGCCCCCGAATTGCATTTTTATTTCAGGCTATTATAAGCGTAATACATAGTCTATACAAAACTGTACATAGTCATATATGTTATGAAACATCCACAAAGTGAAGTTAGTTCTTGGTTTCATTATAGCAGCTATAAACAGTTGTTCCCTAAACATAATCTGAGTTTCCTCTGTTGACGTTAATAAGCCACATCTTATCGTGATGCTGAGAAACTTTACAGTTAGAGATTTATCCTTGAATGTGATGAAGGAGATTGCGTCCAAAAATGTTAATTTGGTGATATTAATATTCATTAATAAATTAGGTTGAGGTGAAGTAGTTGTGTATCTAGTGAGTGTGAGTCTGAGTGTGGTGTTATGTTAATTGTTTGTAACTAAGCAAGAACTAAACCCACCCACACACACACACACACACACACACACACGCACACACACATCCGGTTGTAACTTTTAACTTGTAACATTTGCTGTTAGCAGATGATGCAAGCTTTTCTGCTACTACCAAAGCAGCAGCTTGTGGAACTAACCGAATGACCGTAATTTCACCCTCTGTAACGTAAGTTTAACGATTGTGATCGAACCACGAGGAATCTGTGCTGTGAGCACACGCTTTCTCGTGCTGGGGAACATTAAAAAAAAAAAAAAAAAGAAAAAGAGGAACAAGAAGTCTAAAATGGAAATAAGCAGGTTTCAGTAATGTGCTGAAAACCCGAGCGCACTTATTTTGTCGCGCGCTCAAATGTCCTCTAACCACAAACCCAGTGACATGTAATCAGTTCAGTGAACTTCAGCTGTACTGAAGATTTACGGTTAGCCTGTAAAATGGTAGAACTGTAAAACCTGGTTACTTTCAGCAGCATTTCATTATGACTTGGATTTCTGAGATGATGGAAAAAAACAGTACTGGCTTATCTGTATGTATGTGTGATATATATATATATATATATATATATATATATATATATATATATATATATATATATATATATCTATATATATACGTGTATATATATAATATGCACACATGTCTGTACTAATGTACAGTATTTAACAGGAGTGATGTGTGTATAAGGAGAAGTGGTAGCTCAGTGGTTAAGTTGTTGGACTCCTGATCGGAAGTACGGGCGCTCGGACCTGAGTTAAGGTGTCGAACTGATCTTAAGATCATGAGTTCAGATCCCAGGTACACTCCTGGGCCCCTGAGCAAGGCTCTGAACCCTAAATTGCTCAGCTGTATAAATGAGATAACTGTAAGCTGCTAAATGACGTTAATGTAATCACGATATAGTAAAATGGTTATATATCAGTGTATAGTTGAAACAAACGGGGGCACGGTGGCTTAGTGGTTAGCATGTTCGCCTCACACCTCCAGACTGGTTCGTGTTGATAGAAAGGCAACAGGAC
>NC_083470.1:2587500-2595000 GCF_030014155.1 Tachysurus vachellii
TGAGTGAATGAGAGTGTGTGTGTGTGCCCTGTGATGGGTTGGCACTCCGTCCAGGGTGTATCCTGCCTTGATGCCCGATGACGCCTGAGATAGGCACAGGCTCCCCGTGACCCGAGGTAGTTCGGATAAGCGGTAGAAGATGAGTGAGTGAGTGAATGGTTCCATCTAGCACCTGAAAGATGAGGAAACTCTTCAAACTTTTAGCAGATGTTTTTAGAGTAAAGTACCTTTATAAAGCAAGATCTATCGATCATCCAAGGAACCCTTAAGGAACCGTTCTGATAAGGTATCTGTGTCTCGTGTAGGTAATGGGAATGAAGTGATTTCTGTAACCGTGGCTTCTCTGGATCAGCTAATCCTGATGGTCCACAGTCACAGCCAGCAGTGCCCTTTGACCCCGAGAATGCAGCCTGACCTGCACAGACAGGAAGTAAAGGAGAGACTTCTGGATCCTGAAACCTCCACAAGGTTGTCTGAAACAGCTCAACTGTGTCTGACGTACGTCTGCGAAGGCGGACACGCGTTCACCTGGAGTCCAATACACACGCAGAGGGACGACGACGGAGAGAAGAGCGAACAAGGAAGCGCTGCTCCTTCAGGGCTGAGGAGGACCAGAGAACGACGGATGAAAGGTGCGAAACAAGACGAGGCGTGTGGGACGAGGAGCCGGAGGAGCGCAAGAGGAAAAAGTGGTGATGATAGAAGCACTGCTGGATTTGGACAGAGCTTAGAGACGGAGCAAATCACCTCGTCAGCCTCAGGAGGAAATGAAGAACATGGTAAACCACAAGATAAAATAATAATGAGTCATTTTTACTTTGTGACTCATCATGTGACCTTTCTGAACTTCTTGCAGAACATTTGTGCAACAGCAACGAACAGGTCACATGTTCACAGGAAGGTAGTGATGCGTCTCTTCTGGCCTCGGCTCCAGAGATCAGGTACAGATTTGCTTAAATGTTGAAAGCTGTAGTGTTGAGACCACAAAACACAAACAACTCAACTTGTCTGTACATTTAAAAAATGGCATGATATAAATATTGAGAGAGAAATCCAAATTTAATAGAGTTTAATATTCTATACATGATATACTTCCAATAAAATAGAAATAAAACAGCGGCAAAGGGAAAACTAGCTATAACATCTACAAATATATGATACGTAATTATGGTTTTTTTTCCGGTCGTATTTTAAACACCGTATAAATAAATATTCTTCTATTCTGTGAGCAAGCTTGAGGATGTAAAATGAAAATACTGAACGACTAAACGAACAGAACACAGAATAAATGGATGAGAGCCTCGAATGCAACAAATACATTTGAATGCCTTGAAGCAGAAGACTGATATTATTGTGTTTAGAAGCTCATAATATAATAGAGGAGAAAGCTTTAGACTGTGTGTACAGGATCTGTCAGGATAGATAGATAGATAGATAGAGAGAGAGAGAGAGAGAGAGAGAGAGAGAGAGAGAGAGAGAGAGAGAGAGAGAGAGAGAGAGAATGCGGGCAGAGAGACAGAGAGAGAGAACCAGAGAAAGACACACAGGCAGATAGATAGATAGATAGATAGATAGATAGATAGAAAATGTGGGCAGAGAGACAGATAGATAGATAGATAGATAGATAGATAGATAGATAGATAGATAGATAGATAGATAGATAGAAAATGTGGGCAGAGAGACAGATAGATAGATAGATAGATAGATAGATAGATAGATAGATAGATAGATAGATAGATAGATAGATAGATAGAAAATGTGGGCAGAGAGACAGATAGACAGATAGATAGATAGATAGATAGATAGATAGATAGATAGATAGATAGATAGATAGATAGATAGATAGATAGAAAATGTGGGCAGAGAGACAGATAGACAGATAGATAGATAGATAGATAGATAGATAGATAGATAGATAGATAGATAGATAGATAGATAGATAGAAAATGTGGGCAGAGAGACAGATAGATAGATAGATAGATAGATAGATAGATAGATAGATAGATAGATAGATAGATAGATAGATAGATAGAAAATGTGGGCAGAGAGACAGATAGACAGATAGATAGATAGATAGATAGATAGATAGATAGATAGATAGATAGATAGATAGATAGAAAATGTGGGCAGAGAGACAGATAGACAGATAGATAGATAGATAGATAGATAGATAGATAGATAGATAGATAGAAAATGTGGGCAGAGAGACAGATAGATAGATAGATAGATAGATAGATAGATAGATAGATAGATAGATAGATAGATAGATAGATAGATAGATAGATAGAAAATGTGGGCAGAGAGACAGATAGACAGATAGACAGATAGATAGATAGATAGATAGATAGATAGATAGATAGATAGATAGATAGATAGATAGATAGATAGATAGATAGATAGAAAATGTGGGCAGAGAGACAGATAGATAGATAGATAGATAGAGGGAGGGAGGGAGAATGTGGGCAGATAGAGAGAGAGACAGAGAGAGAACCAGAGAAAGACACACAGATAGAGAGAGAGAGAGAGAACCAGAGAAAGATAGATAGATAGATAGATAGATAGATAGATAGATAGATAGATAGATAGATAGATAGATAGATAGATAGATAGATAGAGGGAGAATGTGGGCAGAGAGAGAAATAGATATATAGACAGAGAGAGAACGACAGCACGTTGTTCTCTACAGCACAACAAAATAATAGCAGACTTACATTAGTAGTGAGGAGGAGTTTGAGGGTCGCGGTGTAACGGTGCTACAGGCTGCAGTACCGAACTCCACCACGAGAGGGCGTGAGAGGAGAGAAGATGCTCCTGAGACGCGCAGGAGGAGAGTAGGAGCGAGGAGAAAAGCCTGCAGGTGGCTTTCAGATTTACTTTAATAAAGATCCAGTTGAACAGTTTACACTCATTACAGACGCCTTTCTTCATTTTTACACCTTTAATCTGATCTGATGTTTCAGACAGCGTTCAGAGAGAGATGAGGTTTCACAGATGAGCAGCAGGAGGAAAAGGTGTGGAGTTTAATATGTACTTTATATTTCACTGTCATGTCAATCCTGTGGTTTACCATTTATTGCTTTTTGTTTTGTTTTGTTTTTTATTAGAAAACCAGCCCCTAAGCTCATTTTACCCTGCGAGGTTGACGGCTGCTGGAAGATCTTTTCTAGTCGTCAGTACCTCAATGTGGGTGTCCTTTAAGACCTGTAACAGTTTTACTCCTCTTCTACATTTTTATCCATTTAGAGTTACGTTTAACAGCCTGACGTTTGATGTTAAGTTAGTTCCTTTTTATTAAAGCAGTTAAAACAAGTTTTTATTTATTCTTCTGAATTTACAAAAAGAACAAAGTCGCAACTTGTAATGATTCTTTATAGTCACGACTTGGGCATGTTTCAGATTCTCTGACACTTCTGTAAATAACATAATCTCTTTCTAATTTATGCAATAAAACATATAATGTGTCGTAGAATTGGGATCTGATGTTTTACCCCAAAGTCACATGTTTATTATTTATTTGTGTAAAGTCACTAATCTGCTGTCACTAATCTCTCTCGTCTCAGCACCATATGAAGTACCAGCACTTCCAGCAAAAGACTTTCTCTTGCTCTCAACCCTCCTGTGGAAAGTCCTTTAACTTCAAGAAGCACCTTAAAGAACACGAGAAGCTGCACAGCGGTGAGTTACGCTGCGACCTGTGACGACATGAGCGACAGTGAGCGTCTGCGACAGGATGCGGGTGTGTCCACGTCTGCGACCGGCTGCGGGCGTGTCCACGTCTGCGACCGGCTGCGGGCGTGTCCACGTCTGCGACCGGCTGCGGGCGTGTCCACGTCTGCGACCGGCTGCGGGCGTGTCCACGTCTGCGACCGGCTGCGGGCGTGTCCACGTCTGTGACCGGCTGCGGGCGTGTCCACGTCTGCGACCGGCTGCGGGCGTGTCCACGTCTGCGACCGGATGCGGGCGTGTCTGCGTCTGCGACCGGCTGTGGGCGTGTCCACGTCTGTGACACGACAATGTAGAGAAAAGTTGAACTTTATGTAAATACGGATCTGTGATCTGTAGCATTTTTTTCCCACACAGCATAAATAACTTCTCATAGTTTCCTACATCATTTATACACCTGAGTAAATCTCAGCTCTGTATTTAATCTTCAAAACACACTTTCCAGAAACATTCAGTATTCTGTATTTTATCCTGATGGTTATTAATATCACGAGTTTCCTCCCTGTGGTGGGCAAAAGATCGATGAATGATGTAAGCTAGTGTGTGGTGACGATAATCTAGATGTGATGTATGTCAAAGTTGTGTGTGTGTGTGTGTGTGTGTGTGTGTGTGTGTGTGTGTGTGTGTGTGTGTGTGTGTTAGATCAGAGAGACTACATCTGTGAATTCTGCGCTCGTGCCTTTCGCACCAGCAGCAACCTGAGCATCCACCGCAGAATCCACACAGGAGAAAAACCACTGCAGTAAGAGAACATCCTTACACACACACACACACACACACACACACACACACACACAAACAAACAAACATTGTGTCTGGTTGAATGAGAGACTGAATAAACTTAAGTAAGCAAGGCTTTTGTACCTCTCTGTCCCACTGTGCGTATTTGTGTCTGTCAGTCTCAGTGAAGGAGGCGTGGCCTTTGTCTGTCTCAGTGAAGGAGGTGTGGCCTCTGTGTCAGTCTCAGTGAATGAGACGTGGCCTCTGTCTGTCAGTCTCAGTGAAGGAGGCGTGGCCTCTATGTCTGTCAGTCTCAGTGAAGGAGGCGTGGCCTCTATGTCTGTCAGTCTCAGTAAAGGAGGCGTGGCCTCTGTCTGTCAGTCTCAGTGAAGGAGGCGTGGCCTCTGTCTGTCAGTCTCAGTAAAGGAGGCGTGGCCTCTGTGTCTGTCAGTCTCAGTGAATGAGACGTGTCCTCTGTCTGTCAGTCTCAGTAAAGGAGGCGTGGCCTCTGTGTCTGTCAGTCTCAGTGAAGGAGGCGTGGCCTCTGTGTGTGTCAGTCATTAAGATGTACAGCATATAGTGTGATTTGTGATACAAGCACAGTACGGTTGTTGGCTCTGTATGGCTCAGTCTTGGTGTAGACATGTCTGTGTTTTTTTTTTCTTTTCTGCGGTGAAGTGATTGCATCTTACATTCTTGTTTGTGTGTGTGTTTTTCTCAGGTGTGAGGTGTGTGGTTTCACCTGCCGTCAGAAGGCATCCCTGAACTGGCACATGCGTAAACACGATGCCGAGCGCAGCTACCAGTTTGCATGCGAGATCTGTGGCCGCCGCTTCGAAAAGAGGGACAACGTGACCGCACATCGGAGTAAAAGCCACCCAGATCACATGACCCCTGACCTTCCTAAAGAGCCTACAGCCAACGACCTTTGACCTTCTTGAGCCTGGAGTTAAAATTAAGCATGCGTCAATAATAAAGGTCCACCGTTTGCAAACTTCCGACAGGTGGACTTTTCAGGTGCCGCCTTTTAAGAAAAGTGGGCGGAGCATAGCTTCAATCAGAACTTACTGAACCCTTTTCATGGAGACATTACAACAAGGGGTAACTTTACCTCCTGGCCTAAAGATACCTTAATAAGATGACTCACCACCCCAACACAATCAACATCCCACGGTCAGAGGGCTCTCATTCGGTTTACGGAAATAGTCCAGCGTCACATACTCCAAATTCCACAACACCCCGTATTCAACAAGCTATTTAAGGACAAAAATTATTCTGTAAGTCTTTCAAGTCTTAATTAAAAGGTTTCAGCCATTTGGACTCCTGTTTATTTCCATGTTAACAAAAATCTGATTACACAGAGATTGAATAAGTGCCGGGATGAGCACAGGGTGGGCTTTATGATTACAGCAGCAGCTCCTGGCGATTAGGGATGTAACCGAATATAAATACAGATGGAGAGAAAGAGATTATTTGGTTACTCTGAGATTACAGCAAGCTTTCAAGATTCTAATGAAATATTATAGAAATTCCTGCAGCAGACTGTGTATTAAAGCCTGATTTTATGTCTGATTATATGACGAAGATCCTGTACGTAGATCTATGAATAAAGACAGTCATGACCTGCTGTAGATGTCAACATAAATGCAAACGTCCTTCAAAATGACCTTGAGGATATTTTTCTCTTTATGTTTTATTCACTTTTTACTATCACAGCTACCGTATTTGTAGCTGAACTGTGAGACTTACAGCTACTTTCAGTGGCTTTTATTTTTATTAATTAAATGTATTATGATGTCGCTTTGTAGAAGCCAACATTCTGTTTTCCTATTTAAGCTTAGACAAAAATTTATCAAGAGTATCTCCTCCTAGGGCTTTCGAGCCACATGCACCAAATTCGGATCTGTTGTAGACCCTGGTCTGAAGTTTGTTGCTTTTCTATGCGATCCGAGTACCGGTACTTTCGGTACCGGGTCTCAAAATGGCCTTTTTTCCCATAGACTTCCATTATAAAATTTGGAGGTTTATAACTCGGCAAGCTTTCGAACTATCTACACCAAACTCGGCCACCTCCTTTAGGGTGATACTCTGAACAAAGGTTTAAATTGGTTTACCAACTGGCCTTTCGGTTGTCCCGCAGCCCCGCCCCCAGAATATGCAAATCAAAAAACTTTTTACAACATGAACATGTGACATATCAAAACACTCACAACAATAAGGGGAACTTCCTCACGGGTGTTCTGATGACGTCACGTGATGTCATGTGAAAATAAAAAATTTGCACAACATGGGCATGTGATATATCAAATCACTCAGCACAATAAGGGGAACTGCCTCGCAGGTATTCTGATGACGTCACATGATGTCACGTGATGTCACGTGAAAACAAATAACATTAGCACAACATGGACATGTGGCATATCAAAACACTCAGCCCAAGGAGGGGAATTGCGTCACAGGTTTCCGGATGACGTCACGTGCTCGTCTCCACTTGCCTCCAAATGTTTTGTCACCCTAGCGCTCCACTAGATTTCACAAGTTATATGTCCATTTGCCTCCAAAAGTAACACTGACCCTTATGTCCACTTGCCTCCAAAAAGCACCGGCCTTTGCGAATACTTGCCTCGTCAAAGCCAACATCAAAGTTTGTTGCGACAAACTTTATAAATCTAGTTATTATTATTTTTTCGACAAACCTCATAGCAGCTATGGAATTTTTTATTGTTAATTTTTGTCTTCTTGTTGTTTGCGATCACTGATCTCATCTCATGACCAAAGACATTTTTACGTTTTTTTTTACTTTCATACTTTCATACGTGCTTTACCCAAATTTGTCTGGATCGTGTGTTATTTTTCCACAATTAGCATTTGATGCTTTGTATTCTATTGATGTAAACGCTAATTTATACGTACACGTGTTCAATACAAGTCAAGTCAATGTGTTGGACATCTGTGTCCCTTTATTGTGATTTTCAGCCTTAAAGGCTTCATATAATGTTTCCTATTAAAATACCAGCTATAGGATTTCCTATTAAAATACCAGCTCCGTTTGTCTTC
>NC_083470.1:2600000-2615000 GCF_030014155.1 Tachysurus vachellii
TACTGAATGTCAGTGACAAAGAGCACCTACTTCAGAGAGAAAAGAGAGATGGAGAATAGCCAAGTGGGCAGAGAGAGATATACAGACACAGACAGAAGAGAGAGATAGAGAGAGTGAGACAGAGAAATGGGGATGAAAGAGGAAAAATGCTGAGAGAGAGAGAGAGAGAGAGAGAGAGAGAGAAATCTTTTCAAGGGTTCTTTATACATAAAGGCTTATTAGGGATTCGTGAGATTCAATGAATTCGTAAGAATTATTAGGGTTCTTTCGGTTCTCCAACGTATAACCCGTAATCATCGAATAATCCCTTAGAGAACCAGAAGTGTGTAAGTGTTAATAAGGTGAGTGTGCAGCACAAACCCAACGTCACTTAAAATCGGGCCCTCGGTACCCGAGAAGCGGATCGGGACGCAGCCGCTTCCTCTCGGCTCCGTGGAGAATCTCTGGAGTTTTGGGCTTCACCATCTCTCGTGCTCTCCACTGCAGTGTCCTCTTTTAACTCAGTGCCAGTTTTACCACATTGCCAAAGAGGGCAGTGCCAAGGGGGTGAGATTTTGGGTTAGTTAGCAGCTTCCAGACGACTCACACACACGCACACACACACACACACAGCAGATGGAGGTTCTGTGGCCATGGGCCTGGTTACAGGGGCCGCAGCTGCTACAGTGCTTTGAGCACAAAAGTATAATCTGCTCACAGAAACTATCCACGCTGCCTGTTCCACTAGAACAAGGACACTGAACTGATCTGGGACGAAGACGCTTCTGTTTCGTCGCTGTTCGTTTTTTTTTTTCTTTCCAGAAACTTCTCTTCAGTAACGTTCCACTTTCTGTCTCCTACATCTTTCTCAGTCTCAGTGAAGAAGGCGTGGCCTGTGTACGTTTGGTGTGACTTGTGTATGTTGGTCTGTGTAGAAGGAGGTGTGGCTTCTGTACCTGTCAGTCTTAGTGAAGGGGTGTGGCCTCTGTACCTGTCAGTCTAAGTGAAGGGGTGTGGCTTGTGTACCTGTCACTCAGTGAAGGGGTGTGGCTTGAGTACCTGTCAGTCTTAGTGAAGGGGTGTGGCTTCTGTACCTGTCAGTCTTAGTGAAGGGGTGTGGCCTCTGTACCTGTCAGTCTTAGTGAAGGGGTGTGGCCTCTGTACCTGTCAGTCTTAGTGAAGGGGTGTGGCCTCTGTACCTGTCAGTCTTAGTGAAGGGGTGTGGCTTGTGTACCTGTCACTCAGTGAAGGGGTGTGGCTTGAGTACCTGTCAGTCTTAGTGAAGGGGTGTGGCCTCTGTACCTGTCAGTCTTAGTGAAGGGGTGTGGCTTGTGTACCTGTCAGTCTTAGTGAAGGGGTGTGGCCTCTGTACCTGTCAGTCTTAGTGAAGGGGTGTGGCCTCTGTACCTGTCAGTCTTAGTGAAGGGGTGTGGCTTATGTACCTGTCAGTCTTAGTGAAGGGGTGTGGCCTTTGTACCTGTCGGTCTCAGTGAAGGGGTGTGGCTTGTGTATCTGTCAGTCTCAGTGAAGGGGTGTGGCTTGTGTACCTGTCAGTCTCAGTGAAGGGGTGTGGCCTCTGTACCTGTCAGTCTCAGTGAAGGGGTGTGGCTTCTGTACCTGTCAGTCTCAGTGAAGGGGTGTGGCTTCTGTACCTGCTAGTCCCAGTATAGGAGGTGTGGCTTTGTGTACCTGTCAGTCTCAGTGAAGGGGTGTGGCTTGTGTACCTGTCAGTCTTAGTGAAGGGGTGTGGCCTCTGTACCTGTCAGTCAGTGAAGGGGTGTGGCTTCTGTACCTGTCAGTCTTAGTGAAGGGGTGTGGCCTCTGTACCTGTCAGTCTTAGTGAAGGGGTGTGGCCTCTGTACCTGTCAGTCTTAGTGAAGGGGTGTGGCTTATGTACCTGTCAGTCTTAGTGAAGGGGTGTGGCCTTTGTACCTGTCGGTCTCAGTGAAGGGGTGTAGCTTGTGTATCTGTCAGTCTCAGTGAAGGGGTGTGGCTTGTGTACCTGTCAGTCTCAGTGAAGGGGTGTGGCCTCTGTACCTGTCAGTCTCAGTGAAGGGGTGTGGCCTCTGTACCTGTCAGTCTCAGTGAAGGGATGTGGCTTGTGTACCTGTCAGTCTCAGTGAAGGGGTGTGGCTTGTGTACCTGTCAGTCTCAGTGAAGGGGTGTGGCTTCTGTACCTGTCAGTCTCAGTGAAGGGGTGTTGCTTCTGTACCTGTCAGTCTCAGTGAAGGGGTGTGGCTTCTGTACCTGCTAGTCCCAGTATAGGAGGTGAGGCTTTGTGTACCTGTCAGTCTCAGTGAAGGGGTGTGGCTTGTGTACCTGTCAGTCTCAGTGAAGGGGTGTGGCCTCTGTACCTGTCAGTCTCAGTGAAGGGATGTGGCTTGTGTACCTGTCAGTCTCAGTGAAGGGGTGTGGCTTGTGTACCTGTCAGTCTCAGTGAAGGGGTGTGGCTTCTGTACCTGTCAGTCTCAGTGAAGGGGTGTGGCTTGTGTACCTGTCAGTCTCAGTGAAGGGGTGTGGCTTGTGTACCTGTCAGTCTCAGTGAAGGGGTGTGGCTTGTGTACCTGTCAGTCTCAGTGAAGGGGTGTTGCTTCTGTACCTGTCAGTCTCAGTGAAGGGGTGTGGCTTCTGTACCTGCTAGTCCCAGTATAGGAGGTGAGGCTTTGTGTACCTGTCAGTCTCAGTGAAGGAGGCGTGGCTTGTGTACCTGTCAGTCATTTTTTTAAACTCTGTCCTGTGGTTTGTCAGAATGACGTTGACATTGTTTCCTGAATTGCCTCAGTATAGCGTGTGTAAATTTGAAGCTACAAGGCTAAAGTAGTCACTGTTCGATCTGAGTGTGTTGAGCTTGTGGTGAAAGTGGCTGCTGTTTTTTTTGTGTGTTTTTTTTTGAAAGGAAATCTGGTGGTTTAGTCGAGTTTCTGCAGTGCAGAGGAAACATCTCCAACACGGGCACCTCGAGTCAGTTTGTTATCTGGGTCGTCAAGGAAGCACATGACCTACTGTGTGTGTGTGTGTGTGTGTGTGTGTGTGTGTGTGAGACAGAGATGAGAGTGTACTTATCAATAAGAGCTCAGTGTTCTTTACTCCTAACTCACTGTATTGTGTTCATGCAGAGACTTTAACTGGTTCTCTGATGGAGCTGCAGTTTAAACCTTTGTCTAATCTGTAATCGAGTGAACGATGATAAAGTGACACAAACAGATAGATATAGACAGAGAGAGAGAGAGAGAGAGAGAGAGACTGTCAAGAGACAAGCAGAGAGAGAGAGAGAAAGTTAGTAAGACAAAGAATGATACACAAAAAGAGAGACAAAGAAAGAAAGAAAATCAGAGAGATGATGAGAGACAGACAGACAGAGATATAGAGATCTGTATGTCAGTCTCTCTCTCTCTCTTTCTCTTTCTCTCTGTCTCTCTCTCTCTCTCTCTGTCTCTGTCTCTCTCTGTCTCTCTCTCTCTCTCTCTCTCTCTCTCTCTCCCTCTCTCTCTCTCTCTCTCTCTCTCTCTCTCTGTCCCTCCTCCTCTCTCTCTCTCTCTCTCTCTCTCTCTCTCTCTCTCTCTCTCTCTCTCTCTCTGCCCCCCACCCCCACCCCCCCTGTACAGAAACACAGAGGTGCAGCAGCTCCACAGAAGGTGTGTAAAAGTTTAGGCCCCACACTGTTGGCTCCCTGTTGGTTGAACAGATCGCGTGAACACTTACTGTATCTCTTCTGATAGGGCAGTTATTGTTGCTCGGCTTTCAGCCGGCAGGAAGCTGCAAGATTCAGACAGGAAGTCCTCACACCTCAGGATGTTCAGTATGTGTCAGAGGTTGTTGTTGTTGTTGTTTTATGATTTAATTCTCATTATCTCATTGTCTGTTCCCCTTATTCTTAACTTGCTCTGACCCAGAACACTCCGGTTCTGACAGACGGTCTCTGTTTCTGTGTGTGTCTCTCTCTCTCTCTCTCTCTCTCTCTCTCTCTCTCTCTCTCTCTCTCTCTCTCTCTCTCTCGCTTTCTCTCTCTCTCTCTCTCTCTCTCTCTCTCTCTCTCTCTCTCTCTCTCTCTCTCTCGCTTTCTCTCTCTCTCTCTCTCCTTCTCTCTCGCTCTTTCTTTCTCTCTCTGTCTCTCTCTCTCTCTTTCCCGCTCTCTCTCTCTCTCTCTCTCTCTCTCTCTCTCCTGCTCTCTCTCTCTCTCCCTCTCTCCTTGGCATTCACAGCTTTTTCCCCAAAGACACGAGAGGATCTTCTGTTTTGGAAAGCGCCTCCACCCTGCTTTTTTTCAGAGCGTGGGACGAAGGTTGACCTCGTCCGTGAAAGTTCTCCTGTTTCTTCTTTTTTCCTTCTTCTTCTTTCCATTTCTTTTCCCCGCACCTCGTTTTTTTTCTTGCATGTGCTTCATGTCAGTGTTTGTTTGCATCATCACCATGGCGTCTGACCATCGCTCCTTCATCTCAGCTCTGATAAAGCCCATCTCTGTGACCACACACACACACACACACACACACACACACACACACACACACAGGCTGGAGGAATAAGGGGAGCTCTGGATCACTTGCTTACTTTAAAAAAGCCCTGCGTGAGCGAGTAGCAGTAACTCGGCGTGACGGACGAGCGCTCGGCTGCTCGGGGGGCGGGGGGGGGGGGGTGTTACTGCACGATTGCTTTTTTATTGGGTGCACTTTGTTTTCTGTCTGATCTCAAGCTCAACTTACACGCCGTTAATTCTGCTCTAAAGGGCCGCACTTTCACTGGAGGGCAAAAGAGGAGATAAACAAATACAGAGAGAAGTGGAGACCGTTAGAGAGATACACAACAGGCGAGAGGTGTAGATAGAGGGAGAGCGAGGGAGAGAGAGAGAGAGAGAGAGAGAGAGAGGGAGAGAGAGAGACTTAGAGTGATACAGCAGTTAGAGAGAGAAACAGCAGCATAGAGCCATAGATAGAGAGAGACCGTTAGAGAGATACACAACAGGCGAGAGGTGTAGATAGAGGGAGAGAGAATGTGTGTGTGGGTGTGGGTGTGGGTGTGTGTGTGTGTGTGTGTGTGTGTGTGTGTGTGAGACCACTCCAGTTGAACAGCAGCACACAGACGACTCTCTCTGCTGCTGTATGAAGTCAGAATTCATGCTCAGCAAAAAGAAAAAAAAGCCTGTGTGTAACCATAGAGACTGTAGCATAGCAACCAAAACAATGGCAGCTAAATCAGTAGAGTAGAATACCCACAATGCTCTGCAGTATCTTAGCGTTCGGTGGGTGTGTATGAGGAGTACCCACAATGCTTTGTGGCACTTGTTAAACAGCCTCCTGTAGTGCCGTAAAGAGTTTTATCGACTCGTTCCGGGCTCCGAAGCGTCCCGCTGCCTTTCTGTCCTCTGCACACCACATTTTTGTCCCGTTAGAGTTGCCTTGTCATCAGCAGCACTCGTCCGCTCATCCTGTCCCCCTGTGGGAGTTAAAGTTTCCGCCTGATCGCCCGCTCCGTTCCTCTTTTCTCTTCTGCACTTCACCTCAGCTTTGTTTTCCCCTTCGGTGTTATTCAGTTTCGCTCTGCTGCTCCGATCCGATCCGATCCGAGCTCAGCATGTCTGTTCATCATCATCATCACAACCATCATCATCATCATCATCATCATCATCATCATCATCATCATCATCATCATTATTATTATTGGTGTTGGTGTGATTATTACTACTTCATCTCTTCCAGGCCCAGAGTACTCTTATTACAATATTCTACAACACAGAGAGAGAGAGAGAGAGAGAGAGAGAGAGAGAGAGATGGACAGAAAAAAGGAGAGAGAGAGATGTAAATAGACAGACAGAAACAGAAAGAGACGGATGGATACATATGCACGTGTGCGGTGGTGACTGATGCTTACACCACTGATTTTTTTCCTGAGTTTGGTGTCTTTTATAACTAACACACACACATACACACACATGTACGCACACACACATGTACGCACACACACGCATGTACGCACACACACGCATGTACGCACACACACGCACACACACACACGTACACACACACGCATGTACGCACACACACGTACGTACACACACACGCATGTACGCACACACACACACACGCGCACACACACACGTACGCACAATGTGTCTTAACACTTTCAGTAAGTAAATTCTGTTTAACACTCAGCTTTGACTCTCTTTTGTTTTTTATCCACAGCACTTTGTAGAAAAGCCTAGAAATGGAGACGGCATACTTCAAGAACAATTTCTGGGTGAGTGTGTGTGTGTGTTTCATTTATCTTACACCGTGCGCGCGCGTGTGTGTGTGTGTGTGTGTGAGGGAGTGGAAAGCGCTGAGTTGTGTCAGCTGGTCCTCGGGGACTAGAGCGCTCTGCGGTCTCTGCACACCTGGCCGAGTTATTTCAGGTGTGTACCTTACTGGGGGGGGGTGTGTACCTTACAGGGGGAGAAAGCGAGTGATGGAGAGAGAGAGCGAGAGAGCGAGTGTTAGTAAGACAAAGAATAAGAGACAAAAATAGAGAGAAAGCCTTGTACATGTATCAGATATCTGACATTAGGAAGCTTCGCCTACTAATGACCAAACATATTAGATTGGGTTTTAAATTTCATCTGAGTTCAATTACATGTGTCTTAAATCTTTTGCTATCCTTTTAAAGAAAAGGATAAAAGAACAAATCTTTCCTGCTTATATCAGATGTGGGAAAAAAAATAATAAAACGTTGGATTTGTGCGTGTGTGTATGTGCGTCTGTGTGTGCGTGTGCGTGCATGCGACTGTGCGTGTGTGTATGTGTGTCTGTGTGTGCCCGTGCGTGCGTTTGTGCGCATGCATGCGAGTGTGCGTGTGTGTATGTGCGTCTGTGTGTGCCCGTGCGTGCGTTTGTGCGCGTACATGCAAGTGTGCGTGTGTGTATGTGTGTCTGTGTGTGCCCGTGCGTGCGTTTGTGCGCGTACATGCGAGTGTGCGTGTGTGTCTGTGCATGTGCGTGCGTGCGTGTGCGTGCATGCGAGTGTGTGTGTGCGTCTGTGTGCCCGTGCGTGTATAAATGTGAATTGTCTTGGTACAGCAGTGTCCCATGACACTGGATCCCACGGGTGTGTGTATGTGCTGACTGTTGGAAACACACACGCACATACAGTACACACACAACCTCCTAAATTTGGTGCTTTCGATATCACCCATCCAATCACTTCAGTGTGAGTGTGCGTTCACATTTGTGTGTGCGTGTGTGCGTGTGTACGTGTGTGTGTGTATGTGTGTGTATGTGTGTGTGTATGTGTGTGTATGTGTGTGTGTGTGCTGGTTTTTAGAATTGTGTTTCCTAATCACACCCCAGAGTGCAGTAATTTTAAAGATTTAATTCTTTTTTGAACAGTTAATTAATCGCTAATTACAACAAATGAGGGTGTGTGTGTGTGTTAAGTAGAGAGTGAAATTAAATTGTGTACAATGAAGGAAAAATAGATGTTTATTAGAACAAGCGCATTTACTGTATGAAAACTCCATTTACAGAGACCAGGTGTGTGTGCGTCTGTGTGTGCGTCTGTGTGTGCACGTGTGTGTGTGTGTGTCTGTGTGGGCATCTGTGTGTGTGTGTGTGCGCACTATTGTGTAGCAACATGGTTCATCTTTCTTTCTTAGAATAAGGCTTCAGTTAAAAACAAACACACACACACACACACACACACACACACATCCCGAGAGTTCACTGCCTCGCTCTTCTTCTGTTCTCTCTTTCAGTACCTGATGTTTCTGGTACTTTCCTGAACTATTTAAACAGCCACAGGATTTACGCTCGGCTTATCGAGCTTTCCGAGCCTTTATTTTCCCCCCAACATCCGATACCCTGTGAGTGTGTGTTGGACTGGAATCCGATCCAGGACAAACTGAAACCGACACCTTTACATTGACAGAACCTCGTCCTCGTTCGAGGCACACTCCAGGATTTCACTCAGCCACTCAGCCATCGTGACTATGCATTAAAAAATATACGTCGGTGTTGGAGAGTTACTCGATATAAAAGCTCCTCTTTTGTTTCTCTCTGACGTGAGACTCCAATCATGACGACGTTCACGCGACAGCAGAAAGCGTTAAAGATGGTTTTGGCGAGCGGACGTGGTTTTTAAACCTGTTAAACGTACGTAGGATACGCAGAACACTAGTGCTGCCGTCATCACACGTCACTTATCTAACGTCCAGAAACAGCAGGCTGCCGCTTCGTCTGCTCGTGTCGCTCAGAGTTCGTAACAATCGTCCCTGTTAACATTATTTCTAATAACTAAAACCCAAATATTCTTTTTTTTTTCTGTTTCTGCTGAAACCCGGACGTCATTTTTGTTTAAAACGTTTGGGCTTTTCCTAATAATAAATCTTCCTGTTATTATGTCGCTTTGTAGAAGCCAACATACTGTTTTAATATTTAAGCTTAGACAAAAATTTATCAATAGTAACTCCTCCTAGGGCTGAAGTTTGTTGCTGTTACTTTTCTAAGCGATCCGAGTACCAGTACTTTTCTAAGTACCAGTACTTCCGGTACCGGGTCTCAAAGTGGCCTTTTTTTCCCCCATAGACTCCCATTATAAACTTTGGAGGTTTATAACTCGGCCAGCTCCTTTAGGGTGAGACTCTGAACAAAGGTTTAAATTGGTGTACCGACTGGCCTTTCGGTTGTCCCGCAGCCCCGCCCCCAAAATATGCAAATCAAAAAACTTTATACAACATGGACATGTGACCTATCAAAACACTCACAACAATGAGGGGAACTTCCCCACGTGTATTCTGATAACATCACGTGATGTCACGTGAAAATCAAAAATTAGCACAACATGGGCATGCCATATATCAAAACACTCAGCCCAATGAGGGGAACTTCCTCACGTGTATTCTGGTGAAGTCACGTGATGTCACATAAAAATAAAAAATTAGCACAACATGGACATGTGACATATCAAAACACTCAGCCCAATGAGGGTAACTCCCTCAAGAGTATTCGGATGACGTCACATGCTTGTCTCCACCTGCCTCCAAATGTTTCCGCACCCTAGCTTTCTGTCCACTTGCTTCTAAAAGTAACACTGTCCCTTATGTCCACTCGCCTCCATAAAGCACCGGCCTTTTCGATACTTGCTTCGTCAAAGCCAACATCAAAGTTTGACGCGACGAACTTTACAAATCTAGTTTACATTTAATTTTTTTTTTTATTTGATTTTTTAAATAAAAAATAATTCATTATTAAATTATTATTTTTGATTTAATAATAATGAACATTTTATATGTAAAAATAAAAAAAATACAATTTTTTCATCTTTATATTATTTCAAGCTGTATTATAAAAAATAACATTTACCATATAAAGATAACTTTTATCGCCGTACGATAAATCTAGATTATTTTCCTCACTTTTTCGTCTCGCCGCCTCGCCGCCTCGCCGCCTCGCTGACGTTCTCGTACTAACTGGAAAAAGTAATTATTTTGTTCCTGGGGTTATCAGAAACTCCACACACACACACACACACACACACACACACACTAAATTGTATAAATTGTTTTTTTAGAAATGATCCAAATAATGAACAAATTAAAAGAAATTAGAAAATATGAAGAATATATAATAAGAAATACATAAAATGTTTATTTATTATTTATTTAGTTTGTTGTAGACGCCACACATGTGATCAGGTCTGAAGAACAAGACTGTGGTTTGTGGAGAAAATCTTCAGATTTAATGTGTATTTACTGCTTGTGAATCATGTTTGTACCTGCTTATCTCATACACTGTGTGTGTGTGTGTGTGTGTGTGTGTGTGTGTGTGTGTGTGTGTGTGTGTGTGTGTGTGTGTCCTCAGGGGGAAAAGAATGCAGGCTTTGACGTTCTCTACCACAACATGAAGCACGGCCAGATCGCCACCAAAGAGCTGGCTGAGTTTGTGAGAGAGAGGTGAGACGGCGAGAAGACGCGGGAGGTGTCATCATGGGGAGAGATGGAGAGGGAGGGAGGGAGGGAGAGGGAGGGAGGGAGGGAGAGGGGGGAGGGGGAGAGAGAGAGCACGACATGTGCATAGACAGATGGAAAGAGAGAAAAAACCGGGATAGTGAGAGAGTTGTGTGGTTGCTGCTGAGTGATGAAGAAGCTGTTTATGTCTGAGTCAGTTTTGCTCTTACTAGTGATACTATTAATACTATTACTATTAATACTATTACTATCAATACTATTACTATCAACACTACTGTACTATTAATACCATTACTAATGATATTATTACTATCAATACTATTACTATCAATACTATTACTATCAATACTATTACTATCAACACTACTGTACTATTAATACTATTACTAATGATATTATTACTATCAATACTATTACTATTAATACTATTACTATCAACACTACTGTACTATTAATATTATTACTATCAATACTATTACTATTAATATCAATACTACTGTACTATTAATACTATTACTATCAATACTATTACTATCAATACTATTACTATCAACACTACTGTACTATTAATACTATTACTAATGATATTATTACTATCAATACTATTACTATTAATACTATTACTATTAATACTACTGTACTATCAATACTATTACTATTAATACTATTACTATCAATACTATTACTATTAATACTATTACTATTAATACTACTGTACTATCAATACTATTACTATTAATACTATTACTATCAACACTACTGTACTATTAATACTATTACTAATGATATTATTACTATCAATACTATTACTATTAATACTATTACTATCAACACTACTGTACTATTAATATTATTACTATCAATACTATTACTATTAATATCAATACTACTGCACTATAAATACTATTACTATCAACTATCAACACTAACAGTGTCACTGCTACGGACACTAACACTATTACTGCTGACACTAACACTATCACTACTGATATTAACACTATTACTGCTACTGACACTAACACCAACTGCTGATACTAACACTGTAACTGCTGACACTAACACTGTAACTGCTGACACTAACACTGTAACTGCTGACACTAACACTGTAACTGCTGACACTAACACTATTACTGCTGATATTAACACTATTACTGCTGATATTAACACTATTACTGCTGATATTAACACTATTACTGCTGATATTAACACTATTACTGCTGAACCTAACACTATTACTGCTGACACTAACACTGTAACTGCTGACACTAACACTGTAACTGCGGATATTAACACTATTACTGCTACTGACACTAACCCTAACTGCTGATACTAACACTATTACTGCTGACACTAACACTATCACTGCTACTGACACTAACACTATTACTGCTGAAATTAACATTATTACTACTGACACTAACACTGTTAATGCTGATATTAAGACACTGGTCACATTAACACTGTTACGGCTGATAATAGCACTATTGCTGCTTACATAAACACTGTTACTATTATTGTAGCTGCAGTACTCCTGATAATACAGATTATATTACTACTAACCCTTCTATTTTTAATAATATTAATGTTACTACTAACAAATACATTTAATACAATTACTACTTTACTAACGATATTAATAATAAGAGTAACAATACCAAACAATAACCATAACCGAATGTGTTCTCGTTGGTGTATAGTGTCTGAACGTTCTCTCTTTTTGTAAGAATGACAGCTTTGCACCACACACTGGAGTGTTAAAACACACTGGTGTGTGAGGAGTAACACTGAACAAAGAGGTTACTGTCCACAGCTAGGGGTCCACACACACACACACACACACACACACACTGATTCTGAGTATCGGTGTGTATTTGGCTTGAGTCCATGGATTGGATCAGGCTGGTGGAAGAGTGTGCTCTAGCTCATGTCTCCCCTTACCGCAGAAAATTAATCCGGTTCTGTATGTGTGTGTGTGTGTGTGTGTGTGTGTGTGTGTTTGCGTTCTATTCTTGCTCAAACACACCTGAGCTGGTACCTCAGCCTTCTGCAGCCTTCATCAGTGCATTCAGGTGTGTTACAGCGGGGGGTAACAATAAGCCACATGAACTTCTGAAACTCAGTCTCTGTAAAGGGGCGTGGCTTCTTTATGTAGCCAGTCCCACTAAAGGAGGTGTGGTCTCTGTCATTCATACTGAATGGGCGTGGTCTCTGTGTATGTCATTCTCACTGAAGGGGCGTGGCCTCTATATGTAGTCAGTCCTGCTAAAGGAGGTGTGGTCTCTGTCATTTTCACTGAAGGGGTGTGGCCTCTATGTAGTCAGTCCCACTAAAGGAGGTGTGGTTTCTGTATATGTCATTCTCACTGAAGGGGGCGTGGTCTCTGTATGTAAATGTCATTGTATTTGTATACGTCATAAATCTGTATTGTTCTTACTGCTGCACCTCAAGCAGAGTTTAGATTTCACTGTCTCTTGTGTTAAGGTTTTCATGCTCACGAGTCCCCATCTGCTGAATGTGCTGAGATGTTTATTTTATTTAATAAAAACCTCTCTCCGCTCGCTGAAGACGAGGCCCTTCGTCACTGCCGTGTAACAGACCGCAACATTTGCATGCCGTTAAAAAGACAAACAGGTTGATTTTTCTTTCCTGGGGCTGTTTTATGAGCAGACTGTAATGTTTACGCTTTGTCAGATTTACACAGAATGACATTCGCTCTGCAGTGCTTCCCGTCCAGCGGCAGGGTTACAGTGTGGGATTAAAATCCTGCCTGCTGAAACATCCTGCTGTACGCTGGCTCAGGAAAACCTTCTGCAGGTTGTCACGAACAGCAGAACAACGACTCAAGGATTCTGTTTATTATAGTCTTTGTTTGCTTTGTTTATATATTCTGTGTGTTCATGTTGTTTTGATTCTTGTGTTTTCTTATGTATTTTATTTATTTATATATTTATGACTCTTTAATACTGAGCCTTTTATACGTTTCTCGCTAAGTGGATAACAATCTTGATCCCGAATTGATCACCGTACGTAGCATAAACAGACACACACGCGTGTCCTCATGAACTCAGGCTATTTGGACTCGTTCTTTATGTTACCTGGTTAATTCTAAGCTAGCTAGTACTTGGGAAGTGCAGGTTTCTATTTTACTTTAAGAAAAGCTTGCATCGAATCTCTCAACGTCAGTGACGGTCAGCAGCTGATCGTCGATAACGACATCCTGATTAAAGGCTGATTTTTTTTTTTCCCTCTCACCTACTGAATACTCACTTGTTTATTTCTCACCTAGCCTACATTTGCTGCTAGCAACAAAAAAAGATGCCGTAGTTGTTCCTCTTGATTATTTTTCAATTCAATTTATTTGTATAGCGCTTTTAACAATCCACGTCGTCTCAAAGCGGCTTTACAGAAGTAGGCGTCAGCATCCAGACATCCCAGTTTACCAAACACTACACACCCGAGACCGTTAAGTGCTTTATAGGTTAGTAATAGTATTTTATAATCAATGTGAAATTTGACTTGGAGCCAATACAGTGTTGATAAAATAAGACTGATGTTTTCATGTCTTCTGGTTCTAGTTGGTATTAAAGGTGGGGTCTCCAATGTTTGAAAGCCAATGTTGACATTTAAAATCACCAAAACAAACACGCCCCTAACCCAAATGGGTCCCACCCCTGTATCGATAGCTCCGCCCACACATACATACGGAACCTAGGCAACTAACAGAAAGAAATGTGTCTATCATAGCTGAAGGGAAGAACAATACGATTGTAGATAAACAAACAAGCAAAAATGACACACAAGCATAATCATGTAAAGGACAAAGACATATATTAGTTCTGTGTAACAAAGCAAAACCAACGTTACTCACCTATCGAGAAGGAAAAAAGCGCCTCGGCGTCTTAAGTAAAGTTGGTCACATATTCACAGATTGGAGTTTCCCGAGTCAATAACTCCTGAGCTAAACGCTGTTACTACACAAAACACGGTTGTAGCTGCGTCTCTACATTACTACGATAGAAAAGAGGTGTTATTTGTGTAGTAACAGCGTTTAGCTCAGGAGTTATTGACTCAGGAAACTCCAATCTGTGAATATGTGACCAACTTCCTGCTCCTTCAGTTCTCTCCAGCGCTGGAAAGCTGATCCTATATTAACACGTCCTACTTCTTACCTTATCGTAAGTCTTTCTTCTCTTTCTTTCTTTGTTTTTATCCTCCATGTCAATGTTAAAACCGCTTTCTGCTAATGTCACACATGCACACTGAACACTCTCTCCACCCATATTGACAAGACACGCCCCTTTCTGCTCATTGGCTACACGTTTGTTTTGATTTTTGTTTTGTTTGTCGTCCCGACTCAGTTTTCTGAAGCATTTCTCAAACAACGGAGACCGCACCTTTAAACGAATGGTCTGAATTTTCTGTCTTGATGTCATCAATTGAAGTCATTAATAAATAGACGGCGTTTGCTTTTCGACAGCGTTTTTATTGTTAGTTAATTTTGCTACAGTATTTAATAAAAGTTTCGGATTATTTTTGTTGTCTTCAGTTAGACTGGATAAATACACCGATCTAGCAGCACTAAGAGAATTTTTGTAGCTACGAAGGCTTTATTTACTGGCTTAGCGATAATTTAGCTCGACGCCGTTTACGTTCTACTTTCCTAGCCGATTGTTTTAGAGTTCGTGTGTTTGTCGTCGTACCAGGGTGCGATTTTTTTTTATTTTTTTTTTTCTCTTTAATTACTTTCCTTTTAAGTGGAGCTACGATATCTAGTGTGCAGCGAAACACTGACTCTAAATACTCAGATGCAGGAGCAAGTTCTGTGGGTCAGATGGCGATCCAATCAGGGATGATCATTCTTGGAGACTCTGTGGTAAATCTCTCTGCAGTAGAAGACGTAAATGTACGATTAACACGGCGACGTAGCGAAATTGCAAATATCGTGTCTATCTGTGACTATATTTTCCATATTTAATCCGAGATCAAGAGTGTGACCTCCATTATGAGTGGGTCCTATTACGTTCTGGTTCACCCTGAATCTAAGATGGAAACAACTTCTCAGAGGATCTTCTAACTTATCAAGATGAATA
>NC_083470.1:2620000-2625000 GCF_030014155.1 Tachysurus vachellii
GTCCAAAAAGGTAACAAACACTTACAATAAACACCACCAGTCATAATCTCTCTCTCTCTCTCTCTGACTGTCTCTCTCTCTCTCTCTCTGACTGTCTCTCTCTCTCTCTCTGACTGTCTCTCTCTCTCTCTCTCTGACTGTCTCTCTCTCTCTCTCTGACTGTCTCTCTCTCTCTCTCTCTCTCTCTCTCTCTCTCTCTCTCTCTGACTCTCTCTCTCTCTCTCTCTCTCTCTCTCTCTCTCTCTCTGACTGTCTCTCTCTCTCTCTCTCTCTGACTGTCTCTCTCTCTCTGACTGTCTCTCTCTCTCTCTCTCTCTCTCTCTGACTGTCTCTCTCTCTCTCTCTCTCTGACTGTCTCTCTCTCTCTCTGTCTCTCTCTCTCTCTCTCTGTCTCTCTCTCTCTCTCTCTCTCTCTCTCTGACTGTCTCTCTCTCTCTCTCTCTCTCTCTCTGACTGTGTCTCTCTCTCTCTCTCTCTCTCTCTCTCTGACTGTCTCTCTCTCTCTCTCTCTCTCTCTCTCTCTCTCTCTCTCTCTCTCTCTCTCTCTCTCTCTGACTGTCTCTCTCTCTCTCTCTCTGACTGTCTCTCTCTCTCTCTGTCTCTCTCTCTCTCTCTCTCTGTCTCTCTCTCTCTCTCTCTCTCTCTCTCTGACTGTCTCTCTCTCTCTCTCTCTCTCTCTGACTGTGTCTCTCTCTCTCTCTCTCTCTCTCTCTCTCTCTGACTGTCTCTCTCTCTCTGACTGTCTCTCTCTCTCTCTCTCTCTCTCTCTCTCTCTCTCTCTCTCTCTCTCTCTCACTCACACACACACACACACACACACACACACACACACACACACACGACAACTACACAAGTAAAAACTACTTTTTATAACTTCTCAATAACTACTTTTTATATTTTCCAAACCTCTTAAAGATGACCTTTTATAATCCCATCTAAAGCGACTTTTTACACACTTTTTGTAGAAACCAATTCATTATTTATTTATATATATTTTTTGACATGGAAGCCACTCGAGGCTTTTCTGTAAAGGTTAAGGTTTCTTTAAACTTCACGGTTCCTTTTCTCTTCATCACTTCATACTTCATTAACCGGATTTTCAGTCTGAAGTTTGTTTCTTTAGTTTGTTCAAAGCTAACATGGCTAAAAAGGTTTTATTGAGAAGAAAAAAAAAGTTTTATTGAGAAACAATATGCCAACATGTACGACTCACAGCCCACCGTATGATTTACATCGACCATTTGAAATGATTTTAAGTGAATTTTAATTGACATGCTAGCTTTGTTCGCAAAGCAAGCTAACTGTAATCATGTTTCCCGCAGACGAAGGAGGAGGTGATGGGGACTCTGGAGGCAATTCAGGCTCTGCACGTACAGAACGGACACTTACAGAAGGCCAGAGAGGGCTATCACGCTAAATGTACAGACCTGGAAAGGCTACGCAAAGAAGGAGCTCCTCAGAAGGAGCTGGAGAAGGTTAATGCTGCCTTGGATCAATTTAATTCTAATATATAGATAGTTTAACGTACCATATTTCTAGAGACCACTATATGCTAATTCTAAATCAATATAAAAAAACGTTATGATTAAAACTGTTTTATTGATTTTAGAAATGTAGATTTTTATTGATTGTCTGTTGCTTTCAGGCTGAGCTAAAGTCTAAGAAGGTGTTTGAGTCGTTCGCGGCATCTGTAGATAAGTTTAACCGTGCTGGAGGAGACTTTGAGCAGAAGATGAGCGAGTCTGCACAGGTGTGTACACTTCCAGATTCATGCTACCTACAAAGCCCTAAAATAATGTTCAATTAAGTCTAAAATAAATTTTAAGAAATACCGTTTAAGTGTTTCACAATCCATGCTACAATTAGCTAACTAACGTGTTTGGATACTGTAGAAATATTTTTAAGATGACTTTCCTGATATTTGATTCCGTTTAAATCCACTTTAAATTTATTTTAAAAAGAATTTTAATTTCCAAGTCGTTCTAAAACTCATTTTTTAAGTTGGGGTTCCTCTAAAACTCATGTAAAAGTTTCTTTGTAGGAACCAATCTAAAAAATAATCCATAATGTAGGAACGATTAAAAACCCTTTTTTGTAACTTTGAAGCCCATTTAAATCTTCACTTAACCGAGTGTAGTGTAGAAATCCGTTTAAGAAACTTCCCAGTACAGAATCCCATTTAAGACATTCATTCATTCATTCATCTTCTACCGCTTATCCGAACTACCTCGGGTCACGGGGAGCCTGTGCTTATCTCAGGCGTCATCGGGCATCAAGGCAGGATACACCCTGGACGGAGTGCCAACCCATCGCAGGGCACACACACACTCTCATTCACTCATGCAGTCACACACTACGGACAATTTTCCAGAGATGCCAATCAACCTATCATGCATGTCTTTGGACCGGGGGAGGAAACCGGAGTACCCGGAGGAAACCCCCGAGGCACGGGGAGAACATGCAAACTCCACACACACAAGGTGGAGGCGGGAATCGAACCCCGACCCTGGAGGTGTGAGGCGAACGTGCTAACCACTAAGCCACCGTGCCCCCCCCATTTAAGACAACTTTGTAGAAATCCATATGAAGCTACTTAAGTGTGGAAGTTTATTTAAAACTGCTTTTTCATAACTTAACATGAGCCCACTGAAAATCGCTTCTGTCTTTCGGAAACCTTCCGAATGATTCCTTCTAAAAGTACCTTTTTTAAGTAAATGTCCATTTAATACAAATTTTTCATTAGGAAATTGCATTACTGTTTACTTTTCTTTTTTATATAGAAGCCTTTGTGTAATACATCTACTATTCTATAAATTTGAAGCCCATTTAAAACATTTCCGTAATGTAGAAGTTCGTCTCAAGCTACATTTTTATACCTAGAAGCAAACCTAAAGCTGCAGTAAACAACTTTATGTAAAAAGGCAAAAACTTTTATTGGTAATGTAGCAACACATTTAAAACAAGCCTCAGTGAGCGTTTCATTAATTCTAGAGGGCACTTTTAAAACTGGTTATGGAAATGAGATTCAAAGATGTTTATTTTTTTTAAATATCATTCCAAAGCTAACTTTCAAAATAATATTTTTGTCTAAAAATCGTTGGCCAGTGACCTCCTTTAAAACTACTTTTTACCAGAAGCTACAACTATTACACTTAGCATTCATTTTCCCAAGAATAAATGACCAGAGTCTCCTCAGATCTTTCCACTAAGATCCTTATAACTTCAGCTCTCCTTTAAAGAAGGTTGAATCTCCAGTAAGAAGCATTTGAAGTTAGAGCCAGGTGAGCCGCAGGACGTCTCGATCCCATGCCGATGACCTGGTCCATCGTAAATCATAACGACAGAATAAAATTAACACCATTCTGTAATCCATCAATTTTTTTTTTGTTTTGTTTTTGTTTTTTTTAATGATTAACTTTTTGTCAGTTAATATTAAGAGCTAAACAGCGATGCTAACAATTAAACTATAAGTGTTAAGATGTAGCGTTAAAAATTAAACCATAGATATAATTTAATGTTAAACTGTAATAACTATTAAACACTAAAAATCTATTTAAATAAAAACTCTAGTTTTAAGGTTTCCTTTAAGGGGCTTTTTACACCTGGTCACTTCATGTGTTTTCTGTGATCAGATAGCTATCCGATGGTAAAAAGACCAGGTCTAAATGCCCACAGAAACGTTTTCGAGACGGATATAAATCCGATGGTTCAAACCCCTTCAGGAGGTGGTCTGGGACGCGTTTCAGGTGAAACTGGACAGGTGTAAATGAATGTGGTTTTCAAGCCACATACGTCAGCGCTATACTCCTCCCAAACGGAAGTACGTCACTCGCAGGTGACTCGCGAGTCGTGCATCGCGCCGGAATCAAATATGTTTTCCCATCAGTGCTGTGCTCCGATCTTTCACCCAGGTGTCTCATTTGGTCTTTAAATGCAATGCTGCCGCCAGCCAAAATGCAGCAAACAGTAAATGCTGTTTTTTGTAGCAACCGCATACACCAAGGCGTGTTCCATTTCAATTACCCCGGAAATGAGGTCAAATATATTAGCATTTTGGGCGGGAGTAGAAAGATCGGATCGATATCCGATTCGCCGAGACGCATTTATGTGGCCTGATGTAAATGGAACAGTTTTAACAAATCAGATAGCTATCGGATCAGAGAACACACACGAAGTGACCGGGTGTAAAAAGGCCCTCAGACGTTACACTGTTATACTGTAATGTCAACAGTTAAACTATAAAATGAGCAATTTATACTTTAATGTTCGGCTGTAACGTCAATTCAACTGTAACGTTAAGGTTTAAACTTTAATATTAAACCGCAGTGTTAACAGTTTATTTGTTAATGTTAGAGTTTGTAATGGAATAAAAACTCTAATATTAATAATTAATCTGTGGTGTAAACAATGCAACTGTGACCTTAACACTTCAACATTAAACTACAGCAGAAACTATAATACTTTTATCTATTAAACTTTAAGGTTAACAGTTAACTATTATTTTGAAATGTCAATTCAACTCTAAATTAAAAGTTATTCTTTAATGTCTATTTGTAATGAAAACAAATTAAACTGACGCATTAAGACTTAAATGTTAATATTCGACTGTAGCGTTAAACATTAGACTACAATATTAATAATACTTTAATACATGAATATTAAACTAATGCACAAACTATTAAACTGTTATGTTAATAATTTCACTTTAAATGTTAAGAGTACAGATTAATAGTCACTGCTAGCGTTGAACATTAAAGTGTTAATGTTACAGTTTTATATTATAGTTTAATTGTTTACATGTTTTCTTTTAATAAGTTATTTATTATATTGTAATATCAACAATTGAAGTTATATTACTTTTATAAGCTATATTTAAGTTTATATTAAGTTGAAGTTGAATCGTAATTAAATGCAACGGAAATCATCCTAACATTAAACTGTAAGAACTGTTAAGGTTAACAACGAAATTGTAATATGCTGACATATTTATTTAATATTAA